>NW_007378735.1:26370-68145 GCF_000475195.1 Diaphorina citri
AGGGAGTATACCAGCCTGAATTCCCCTTGCTAAGGAAATAGTAAAGGTTTAGTGCGAAGGGCATCCACTCGTAACATTTGTAGCCAAAACCAAATGTCAGCCCAAAGCAATCACTCCATTTTAGGGCTGATTGAGAGGCTGACGAAAAACCCCGTACGTACACGGGAAAAAGCGAAGAAAATAATTTATTGATGAATTTTTTTTTTTTTTTTTTTTTCAGGACCAAACCAACCATTATAAAGGGGGACAACTGTTGTCTGTGTAATCTGGCGGGAGTCAAATACATGTCTCGCATGACATCCAATGATATTCTTTACTGTTCTTTCAAAAACCATATCTTTGAGGTAAGTCAACATACCTACTTGGCTTTTCAGTAGCTGAAGCTGTCGATCGACAGTGTGTAAACATAATTTCAAGCCACTACGCCGCCTGAAAATCTAGAAATCTATGAAAATGATACAGACCGTTTTGGACATTAATGTGTGTCTTAATCTACATTTTTCTCTTTTTTAATTTAAGAAAGGGCCTATTGTAATTTATTTTGAAAATATTGTACCAAATACATGAGACCTTGCAGACTGCGGGAGTAAAGGGACTTTTCAGTCTCATTCTGGCAGTATAAGCAGGGTATATTCTATTCTATTCTACATTAACTACAATGTATTAACATTAATGTATTAACTACAATGTCAATAAGTTTAATGTAGGAAAGGTGTATTTACCTTTCAGAAACGGAATCGATTCCGATGGCACGCCATCTTGGATTTCCTATGGTTTAGTATAGGTGCTATTTCATTTTCTAAAAGGGAACGGCTTGCGCGCCCAAAAGTTTCCCGAAAATAAAATACACCTTAATTAGAAAACAATGAATTAGAACCCCAAATTAGAAAAGTATATTATTATTTCACAATAAAGTCAATTATATCCACAATTTACACTTATTTCAGTTACCATTCTGCGTGATGACGGACCACGGTAACAAGTCTATCGTGGTGTCGATACGGGGTTCGATATCCATGCGGGACATAATAAAGTCAATTATATTCACAATTTGCAATTATAATTTCAGTTACCATTCTGCGTGATGACGGACCACGGTAACAAGTCTATCGTGGTGTCGATACGGGGTTCGATATCCATGCGGGACATATTTACCGACCTGTGTGCCGTCAGTGATAAACTGGAAGGCGAGGGGATACCGCCTGATACTCAGGTAAGAAATTAAAAAAAAAAAAGGTTTCATAGAGGGAACTGTAACTGCTAAGGTCTTAGCGTCCCAAAATCGAAGAGAGAAGGAAGACAGGATAGAAGAAAGTCAGCCGTTCCGAGAACGAACATTATCCGTTTAGGGTTTAGGATAAAATCCGCCCCGAGCGGGAATAGAACCTGCGACTGGCGCTTTTTCCAAGCTGACTAGGCTGGTTTCTCTAATCTTGTAACTAATTTTTGAGCCACATTTACTGGATCAATTGACTTGAATTTTGGTACACTTTCGTATATTGATTTACAGCAGGATATTCTATTAAAAAAATTGGTTTCTTACTTACATATGTACGTACTTATTTCTCCTTACACAGGCTCACAAAGGCATGCTGATGAGTGCCAACTACATTAAGAAAACACTTGAAGAGTATACAATACTAGAGCGAGCGTTCCATCAGTTTCCTGAGTATGAGTTGCTACTCACAGGTATGTAGAAGATGTAGATTGACAAGTAATGGAGACAGAACACCTCCTTGGGTGATACCTTGTTTTTTTCTCAATAATTTCAGCCTTTCGACTCATTTGGCAATTTGACAATGAACGAAAAGTCGAATTTTTCAACAACAAAAAAAATCTGAAATTATTTTTTCCAAGTCTGGTATTATGTATGTTGAACTTTTCAAAGTGTCACTTTGCAGCTTACCAAATGCTTTTGTAAAGTCCAACAAAAACTTTCTGTTGATATTTCAGACAACTGTGTGGAAAAATACTTTTGCCTCTTTATCCTGGCGGATTATATCCTGAGCGGATAATGTTCGTTCTCGGAACGGTGGTTAACTTTCTCTTATCCCGTCTTCCTTCTCTCTTCGATTTCGGGACGATAAGACCTTAGAAGTTACAATTCCCCCTATCAAATCTCTCTCTCTCTCTCTTTCTCTCTCTCTCTTTCTCTCTCTCTCTCTCTCTCTCTATCTCTCTCTCTCTCTCTCTCTCTGGTAAGTCAAAATACCTACTTATGTAGCTTTTCAGTAGCTAAAGCTGTCGATCGACAGTGTGTAAACATAGTTTCAAGCCACTACGCCGCCTGAAAATCCAGAAACCTATGAAAATGATACAGACCTTTTTGGACATTAATGTGTGTGTTAATCTACATTACAATGTACTAACTACAATGTCAATAAGTTTAATGTAGGAAAGGTGTATTTACCTTTCAGAAACGGAATCGATTTCGATGGCGCGCCATTTTGGATTTCCTATGGTTTAGTATAGGTGCTATTTCATTTTTAGAACGGCTTGCGCGCCCGAAAGTTTCCCGAAAATAAAATACACCTTAATTAGAAAACAATGAATTAGAACCCCAAATTAGAAAAGTATATTATTATTTCAATAAAGTCCAATCAGGCGTACGTGTCCGGGGAAACGTACGAGATGCGTTGGGCCTCGTGCGTGAACGATTTCAACGAGCTGCGCATCATGCCACGCATGCTCCTCGATCATCTGCCCGAGAACGTGCACAAGACGATATGCGTCGTGCTCGACGAACAACGAACCGAGATTGGGTATGAGCTGAGCGAAATACAGACCATACAGTAAGACTCGGGCTAACTCGGATTGATTCGTGTGTTTCCGATTTCAATCGTGAGTCTTCGGTATGATCCCCGAGAACGTACACAAGACGATATGCGTGGTGCTCGACGAACAACGCACCGAGATTGGGTATGAAATTGAACTGAGTGAGATACAGACCATACAGTAGAAGAAGTCAGTCTTCGGGTGAACTCGTTAATTTCCGGTCAGTGTAAATCTCCGCTTGCTCTTTTTGCTTTCGGGACGACAAGACCTTGGCAGTTACAGTTTCCTCTATCAAACCTCTGTAAATAGTAAAAAATTCAAACCTCTTAAAAAATCCATAGGTAAGGCACCTACCTAAATCCATGACTTCCTAAAGCTCTTTCGTACTCAAATTCATACAACCAGTAATAAAGAGAAAGTACTTCGTGCAAGGCACATTGCATATTCATTTTAGTTTTACGGCGTTCATAAAATTTCCACGCCTTCAAAACTTACCTAGAACTCGAATAAAACTGGCTTCATTTTGCAGATCTACATCTACACTGTTGAAACCTCCGTGAATGCGCGTTAAAATAACACGCACGCACCATTTGATAAGGAAGTTCATTTGGCGCGAATTTTTGAATTTGGTTTCAAATTTTCCCATTGAAAAAAAGAAATTTTTTTTTGGTTTTTTGTTTCAAGTTTCAAGATATTGAAGATATTAATTTTTTGATTTTTACTTTTTTTGCCTGTTATAGCCTTTCATCGATCTATTCCTACTCATTGATTAAAGGTAAGTTAATCTTTTGGATTAGGTATACTATTTTTGTAACATCTGTTGATTTTGATAAATAAGGACATTAGGTAGGTAACTTTGTGGAACTGACATATTACCTAGTTACCTTGGCCCAACCTGTTGGAATTGCTTATGGACACCAATCTCTGTTTAAACTTGGATTAAGCAATCCAGTGTTTTAAAAACTTTAAAATCTACCAGTGGCACTGATTTACCTGTCTGAATTTTTCAATTTTTCCTCATCTCTGGCACAAGCTCTGCTTATACAGATGGGTATACATACTGAATTAAAAAAATTAGTATGTTCTGAGGGTTAAGTAGAAAAAATGCCTAATAAATGGAAACTTAATAAATTAAATGTGATTTAATTTTTCAGAAATTGTAACAGATTGAAATGGATTCACTCAACTCTAAGCCAGATGGTGGTAAGTTCAAGTTGGTAATTATTAAGAAGTTACAACAATAAAAAAGAAAGCTCCTTTTTGTGGTTTTTATGCTCCACTTGGCAGCAAGCTATCACCCCACAGCAGCCTCACTACCTCACCCAGCTTGAGTTGGGATGGGAAAAACAGACATCCAGACAGACATCCTTTTTTAGCATTGTCCACTATCCAATAACAATAACTATTGGAGCAGTGGTTAATTTTACAATGGTCAGTCTCCCAAAAGAAAAATATTTAGGCGTATGTAAAAACAACCCTAAAGTATGTAAAAAAAAGGAATGTGATAACTGATAACTGACAAAATAAACATGAAAAGCCAACCTCAATCTGGGTTTTGACCACATGAAACAAATTCATATTTGACCCTATTTGTATCTGTTTTCAGATATAGCTCTCACAAATGGAAATGACTTGGCCCCAGTCCACCTCCCTAAAGCCAAACCTCCCAACACACAACAGGAACTTAGCATTGAATTCTTCCGCAATTTCCTCGTCTACCTTGGCCAGAAGTATATGGAACTGTTACAGGAACACCCGGATGATGAGGCTGCGTACCGAGTATTCCTGGAGGTGATCTACTGTCGCATGTACCTCCTGAACAGACCCCTGGCAAGGCGTATTGAAAGGTTAGTGATTTAGTATTGCTATTTTTGTTTGGGAACAAAGGAAATGTTAAGGTGTGTCTCAACATAGTTGATTGATGAGGAAAATCTATGTTGTTGAGGCAGTGTGAACCAATGACTGGGTCATTGATCAATGACCAGTTGACTATGTGTGGACACACCTTTACAATTTTATTGTTTTTTTTTTTTTTTTTTTTTTTTTTAAGATGAGTGTTCCACCACAGTTTTTATTTCGTAACAATGGAACAACTGCTACATTAGATGCATGTGGCCTGTGTCATAGCATGCCCATCCCGTAGTATGCCTCTCATCAGAGGGGTGAGAAGAGACACAATACTTCCCATTTAGGTGCTGGGTCAACACGAGAACACCAGAAAGTAACCCATTGAAATATTTGCAATCGAATATTTCAACGGGTTCTTTGCTGCAACTGAAATCTTTATTATTCATATTCACTAGCCAAACTACCAAACAATTTTACACTAGTTAAGGTTAACCTCAGTGGTCTAGTGATTAGCACAGTGGACTTTGAATTTAGAGGTTGGTGGTTCGAGTCCAAGACAAGTCAACAAATTTAGTGTAGTGTATTAAGTGAGGAATGACATTTGTGATGAGCGTTCATGCTCTTTCAATAAAGAAAGTAAGAACAGTTACCTTTTGTTCTTCAGATTTTATTTGACCAGATTTTGTAGATCTGAATTCTATGTATAAGTAAGCTTAACCCAACCTTTAGGGTTATTTGCCCCTACACCTAAGCCTCAGAATGGGCTATTTGTATTGTGTATGATCTATTCTCTATTCGACCTGACATACCTTCAATTTATTTGCTACATACTTCTTTTCTGTACATATTACTTACCTACCCATTATACCAGTGGTTCTCAAACTTTTTTTTGGCAGCGGAGCACCAAGCAACTGCTGTAAACTCTAAGGAGCACCCCCCAACCCTTTTTAAACAGGGAGTAGACCAGCTTAGTCTGGCCGGGGATTTTAAACAGGGAGTAGACCAGCTTAGTCTGGCTGGGGGACTTTAAACAGGGAGGATACCAGCCTAAAATTTCCCTTGCTAAAGGAATAGCAAAGGTTAAGTGCGAAGGGCATCCTCGTATAATTTTTGTAGCCTCCAAAATCAAATGTCAGCCCAAAAGCAATCACCCTAGCCAGAGCTGATTGAGAGGCTGACGCTGACCCCGTCTGAACACGGGAAAAGGACAGTGAGAGACTTTTTTAGGTCTCGAGCTTTTTCCGACACACACGTTCCGTCTGTCAGAGTGTGACTGGTATAAGAACCTTCTCCTTCTCACTAATTTTATCAACTCTAACATTTATACCTACCTAGGTGCCTAACCTAATTTCTTTTTACTTTCCTTATCCTATAGGAAGGAAAGTAATGTAATCGGGTCAAATTTTCGATGGTCAGTTTTTAGTGCCAAAACACGTTTTGAGGTCCTAAATCCAAAGTTTCAGCCATTGGTCCGTGTGTCTGTTTGTAAACAAAATATCTCGAGAACGGTAAGAGCTAGAGACTTGAAATTTGGTTTGTAGCTGTCAAATGTGACAAGGATGTGACACGAAACTTTTGGTTAAGATAGGTGCTGCCGTTGGCGGCAGTTTGACCGCTTTTTGCCGGTTTTCGACCGTTTTTTTTTGCGATTTTCAGCTATACCGATTAAATGGTTAGAAATATTGTAAAAGTTAGGGTAGAAAAATATTAGAACACCCAAATAAGCATCATTCAATAGGATAAGGAAAGTCGTGTGATGTTCAAACCAGATTTTTTTTTTTTCTTCTTTCTATTATTCTTTTCATAATAAATTTACTTAAACAGTGGTAAACTAGACATCTCCACTAATGTTTACTTTGTTGCATATTGCATACTCAAATAGTTTCACGGCACTCATACCAAATCTATCGTAAATCTAAACAGTGGTAAACTAACATCTCCACTAATGTTTACTTTGTTGCATATTGCATACTCAAATAGTTTCACGGCACTCATATTGAATCTATCGTAAATCTAAACAGTGGTAAACTAGACATCTCCACTAATGTTAACTTTGTTGCATATTGCATACTCAAATAGTTTCACGGCACTCATATTGAATCTATCGTAAATCTAAACAGTGGTAAACTAGACATCTCCACTAATGTTAACTTTGTTGCATATTGCATACTCAAATAGTTACACGGCACTCATATTGAATATTGAATCTATCGTAAATCTAAACAGTGGTAAACTAGACATCTCCACTAATGTTAACTTTGTTGCATATTGCATACTCAAATAGTTCAATGATTGTTTTAACAAATCCGTGACTTGGATAGTATCGGCCCCACAAGAGATGGGACAACGTTTGTCACCGAAGAACTACAATCATCACCACTGTGCCATTTGTCCGCACTTGTAATGGACAAACCAGACATGGGATTTTCCACACAGTTGCTACGTTGGTGGAAGTCCAAATGGGTCGGCGGCTATAAGAATTTTCAAGGTGAGTTTTAACGGTTTTGTTTTACAGGTCACCAGAGTAAAGTTGAGACCATTTTTACTTTAACCCATAAGAGCCAAACTTTTCTTTTCTTCCATTGGATCTTGCTGAAATTTAACCGCTTCTATCTCCGGACTGGTACCTACTGAGTACCTGAATGTGTCAAATAATATTTTGACAAATTTTGTTTTCTAACTAATAGACAAATCCCCAATGCACTCTGACGTGGATATTAGCAAAAAAGAGGGAAGTGTTCGGTCAAGTTTGGTGTGACTTTAATGTAGGCCTTGGCTCTCATGGGTTAACCAAGTGGTTCATAGGAACTAATCATTGGATTTATCAACTTAGGGTAGTAAAATTATTTAATACAACTTTGAGAACCACATATACAACTAGCCTCAAAATAGTAAACTCTCAGCTGCAGAGGTTTTGTTGCATTCTTACATCTGTGATCTGTTGGGAAATCATACATTCAACAAATCAATATTAAGCTATCACCACTGACTTCAGTTCAATAGTTTACTTGTAGCTCAGCAAATAGTTACTTCATATTCGTACCTTTTTATACCAACCTCAGTTCTGTAATGAAGGAAAATTTAACATTAAGCTAATTTCAGGACCAAAATATCTCAGAGAATAAGATCTGATTGGTCCTAGTTTTCGCTGGCTGACAGGGGCAGTTGCACTTTTTACTTTCTATTGCAAGTAGTACAGTGAAGCTAAAAACATTGTAAATGAATAAGCATGTATTGTAATCAGTCCAAATTTTAATTAGGTACGCCAGCCTAGTTAGCTTAGTTGGTAGTGCGTCTGCCTTGTAAGCGCTAGGCCGCGGGTTCGATTCCCGCCCGGGGCGGCAACCTCAGTAGTGTACTGGTTAGCACAGTGGACTTTAGGGTAGGTAATTATGCAGAAGTCATGTCCGTGGAAAAGAAAAGCTCCTTTTTGTATTTAACCTAACCCTATAATAACACTAATCACTGCTCTGATTGTGAAAACTCCTTCTTGCGTTTAACCTAACCCTATAATAACACTGGTCACTGTGTGTGCCAGTTCCTGTGGTAGCAATATTCCACGGACGTGACCTCTGCACATGCACAAGTACCGACTTTAGATATGAAGTTTGGTGGTTTGAGTCCAAGTTATACCTACCTACTAATTATTTATTGAAGTGTTCTTATCTATTTACGAAGGAGGGAATGATACAAGTCATAATCATAAAATATTTATTGTGACAAGCATTACTTAATCATGCTCAACACAGTAAAAATGTGGTACTTATTTAGAAGTCACATCAATGGAAAACTGCTACAAAAAGGGGCTGTTACAAATGAGCACTCATCAGTTTTATTATAGGGTTAGCTTAAAGGCTTAAACACAGAAAGGAGCTTGCACAAAATTTGAGCAGTGACTGGTGTCATTATAAGGTTAGCTAAACAAAAAGAAGCTTTCTTTTTCATTGTCATGACTTCTGAATAATTACCCTTAAATACAAACTTTACAAAGCCATTTTTACATTAAAACCCAGTCTTGGATAATGCTGTAGTAATAGTTCCAAAACCATACCCTCCACAAAATTCCGCCCCAATTCTAGCCCTGACCACCTAAACCTAAACTCTGAAATCTCTGACCCTGCTTTCTTCACTAAGGCTTAAACACAAACCCATTTTTATATTGTCCTTTCCAAAATGTCCTCACCCCCTTAATCTCTGGCCCTGATTGCCCTTCCCAAATGTCCCCTCAATTCTGGTCCTGATAATCAAGACTAGACCTAAACCCAAAAACCCATACTAATATTCTGGCTATTTCCTGTCACCCTATTATTCTGTGTTATTAAAAAAACCCAAACCCATTTTTATATGCTCTCTCATTCTCTATCTGCTCTTCTCTTCCTCTCTCTCCTTGATTCTCTTTCTCTTTTTATTTCTTTTTTCGGTAATTTTTCAGAAGTCACGTCCTTGGAAAGAAGAGCTCTTTTTTGTGTTTAACCTAAGCCTATAATAACACTAATCACTGCTCTAATTGTGAAAACTCCTTCTTGCGTTTAACCTATAACAACACTGGTAACCCTATAACAACACTGGTCACTGCTCGTTTGTGTCAGTTCCTTTGGTAGCAATATTCCACGGACGTCACTTCTGCACAAGTACCTTTTTTTCCCTATTACTTTTCTATTTCTCTGTTTTATTCTTTCTCTCTTTGTTTTTTTTTCTTTCTCTGTTTATTTCTCTCTTTTCTCCTCAAAGGCTTTGCTATTTTCCTCCCTATGAAATCAGTTATGTTTGTATTCTCATCAAACGAAATACTAATAATGTCAGCATAAATGAGGGAGAGGGATAGAGGAGAATTAGGAAGGAGGTGCTAAAGAAATTGAGTGCAAAGGGCATCCACTCGTAAAATTTGTGTCAGCCCAAAGCAATCACCCTACTTAGGGCTGATTGAGAGGCTGACGAATAAAATTTGTGTCAGCCCAAAGCAGTCACCCTACTTAGGGCTGATTGAGAGGCTGACGAATAAAATTTGTGTCAGCCCAAAGCAGTCACCCTACTTAGGGCTGATTGAGAGGCTGACGAATAAAATTTGTGTCAGCCCAAAGCAGTCACCCTACTTAGGGCTGATTGAGAGGCTGACGAATAAAATTTGTGTCAGCCCAAAGCAGTCACCCTACTTAGGGCTGATTGAGAGGCTGACGAATAAAATTTGTGTCAGTTACCCCCTACCAAAATGGAACATTTTAAAAAGGTGTAAAACAAGGTAAATTTACAAGATTTGACTAAAGACGGATAATTCGGCATAAGTGGACTGTATGGTGGAATATAAGATAATAAGATTACTCAAGGTTTGGCAGAGGTAATAATTTACTTGAGGGACGTGACAATATTGTGCCATGAGGGGTTTGAACCTCGGCAACTCTAACCAAGTTGTCTGAACCGGGGAAAACTTTTGTTACTCGGGCAATGGGCCAATCACGAGGCAGAGAATTCTCACTGAGTATGAATACAACATCATTGACCTTTAGATTAGGTGCCTTTTTGTGCCATTTGGAACGTTGCATAAGAGTATGCAGATATTCAGTGAGCCACCGTTTCCAAAATAACTGAGTGATTTTCGTGAGTAATTTCCAACGAGTAAGGGTGTTATCAGCGCGGTCGAAGACTTCAACATCAGGACGGGCAATGAGTGGACCACCAACGAGAAAGTGGCCAGGCGTTAGGTAATCAATACCATCATCAGGGAGTGATGAAATGGAACCAAGGGGGCGAGAATTTAGGACAGCTTCAACTTGACAAAGTAGGGTGTTGAATTCCTCTTGATAAAGCGGTCGTCCATCGAGGATACGAGATAGGTGCATTTTTGCAGACTTGACTCCAGCTTCAGCAAGACCGGAGAAATTGGGGGCACCTGGGGGGTGAAACTTCCAGTTGATTCCCTGGGCATGGACATGTTCATGAAGGTCGGGATAGACGTTTTTCAGGAAGACGTTGACTTCACGCATATGATGGGCGGAACCTTTGAAGTTTGTGCCTTGGTCGGAATGTATCTGACTGGGTTTGCCACGACGAGCGATAAAACGGTCAATTGCCGCTAAGCATGACTCCGTGGTTAATGAATTGGAGAGCTCGAGGTGTACTGCTTTCACAGACATGCATACAAAAACTGCAATGTATGCTTTAGTAATGGGGGAGTTGCGGCGTGGTCCAGATTTAAGTAGGTATGGACCGGCGAAATCAAGGGCGGTGTTTATGAAGCACCGGCCTTGCTCAAATCTTGATATAGGTAAGTCACCCATGTATTGTGGGCGAGTGGAGGCAGTTGACTTATAACATTTTAGACACATGAAAACACGTCGCTTGATGAGGTTACGTGATCCCACGATCCAGTATTGGCGGTGAAGTAGGTTTTGAATGAGGCGAATACCTCCATGTAAAGAATATTGGTGCAGGAAATCCACAATCAGGATGGCAAGATGAGATTTAGATGGCAGCAATATTGGATGCTTACTAGCATCAGGCAGCGGTGAGTTCTTCAATCTACCCCCTACCATGAGAAGGTCGGAGGGGCCAAGGTGAGGCGATAAACATTTCAGATGACCAAGATGTTGCTTATTGTTGGTAAGTTCTTTTATGACATCAGCAAAATAGAACTTCTGCGTAGCACGGACACAAATTGTCATAGCTGTGTCAGTTTCATGATGAGTTAGTGGACCACTTTGACAATCATTCTTGTGAAGGCAATTGTGCTTGAAACGGAGCATCCAAGCAACAACACGTTTGAGTCTGGTGAGGGAAGAGAACTGACTAATGAGAGTAATCATGTCAGACTCTTGACTGGAATTCTGGTGCGAAGTGAGTGACACTTGCGGTTTCATCTCAGGTACAGGAACAGGAACGGATGTGCTGGGCAGTTCAGGCCAGCACTTAGCATCTTGACGAAGATATTCAGGTCCATGGAACCAGAAATCATAATGAGATATGACTTGTGATGGCAGCATTCCACGAGTGGCAAGGTCAGCAGGGTTTTGACCAGACGAAACATACTTCCATTGTTCAGGATGTGTTTTATCGGTGATGGCAGCGACACGATTCGCAACAAAGGTTTTCAACTGGTACGGTGGAGTTTGTAACCAAGACAATACTGTGGTCGAATCCGTGAAGCAAGTGATTTTCTCAATTTGAAGGGATTGAGTGAGGGGTCCAAGGCTGTCAATGAGTTTGACCAATAGGTGAGAGGCACAAAGCTCCAGACGTGGTATACTGATGGTTTTGAGCGGAGCTACTTTGCTTTTAGCTCGCAACAAATTGGTGAGAACAGTACCATCACTACATAGAATGCGAAGGTACACAACGGCGGCCATGGCAGAACTTGAGGCATCGGAGAATCCAACGAGTTGATGAGTGGATGCCACAGAACTGTTCATGTAACGAGGGATCCGAAGATCGGTAAGTAACGGTAGTTCCTGAACGAAAGCATCCCATTCGCTCAAGAGGTGAGTCGGCAGTGGATCATCCCATCCTCCTTTGTTTATCCAAATCTTCTGGATGAGGATTTTGAGAAAGATGACCAGGTGAGTAAGATATCCGTTGATATCAAATATGGAGGCTACATTGGACAACACAGATCTTTTTGTGGCAGTATTTGATGACTTGATGTTGATGGTATAACAGAATGTATCTTCTGTTGGGTCCCAATAGAGACCAAGTACTTTGATGGTAGTACTGTCATGGAGGACCAGAGATTGTTCACGGTCTTCAAGGGGAATATCGGACAGAACTTCAGGTGATGAACTTGTGAATTTTTTCAGATCAAACCCGCCAGATTGGAGAAGTGTAACAAGGTCCTGGCGAAGTTGCTTGGCAGCAGAGATGGTGGGTACGGAGCAGACAATGTCATCTACATAGCAGCATTCCGTGAGTACTTTACAGGCTTCAGGAAACTGATTCTTTTTGGTCTCGGCAAGTTCATGGAGACATCGTTGTGCAAGATAGCTGGCTGGTGTGAAGCCAAAGGTCAGACGCTTCAATTCCCATTCTTGTATGGGTTGGTTTCTGTCAAAGCGCCAAAAAATATGTTGGTACTGACGGTCGGAAGGATGCAGAATGATGCATCTGTACATTTGACGAATATCAGCACATAATGCAACAGGTTGAAGACGGTATTGTATGATAATATCACCGACATCCTTTTGAAGTTTTGGGCCAACATACATGGTTTCATTGAGGGTTTTGTTGGTTGTACTGGATTGTGAGGCATTAAACACTATGCGGAGAGGATGACTGGATGACTGCTTAACAACAGCATGGTGAGGGAGCACATATGGAGATTCAGTGTCAGCAAGTTCTAAATGGTCTTGATCAATGTAGGTTTGTAGGTTAGCATGATATAATGCCTTGATGCTATGGTCTTTATCTAGGCGTCTTTCCAAAGACTGAAATTGACGAAGAGCACTTTCACGAGTACTCCCAAGATCGGGACAGGTGCCATTCTTGAAGGGTAGACGGACAATGAATTGTCCACTTTCATTTCTCTGATGGGTTTTCTGGAAATGTTGCTCACACAATTCTTCATCAGGATTGACAGCAACTTCATGTTGGACTTCCTCAATTTCCCAGAACCTTTTTAGTTCGTGAGACAAAGGATCAGATTGTACAAACATTGATAGGGAAGAATCACATGATTCTTGAGGCACTTGGCCAATTAATACATTACCAAATATGGTGGGTAGACAATTGGGTTCACCCTGTATAATAGGTTTGTCAGGAAGCAACAGGTGACCAAGATAAGCAGCTCCAATAAGAATATCAACCTTCGATGGTTTATGGAAGATTGAATAGTCGGCTAGATTCTGATATTTTTGAGCAAGTTGTGCAGGAACGGCTTTGGTGGGAATTTCAGCAGATATGCTGGGAATGATGGTGGCATTGAGGTCTATCAGTGGGGTGTGTTCAGAGCCCATTGGTGTAATGCGTAACATAATGGCAGACTGTAGAGTTGATACAGGTGTGTGGCCTAGGCCAGTCACAAGACCATTGGAGTGGTGTTTGGGCAAACCAAGTGTTTGAGCAAGTGAGTTAGTGACAAAGTTCACCATACTGCCAGGGTCGATAAGGATGCGAACCCTGTGCCACAATCCACTGGCACATTGTACTTGGGCAGTAGCAGTACCTAGGAGTACTGTATTGCAAGTAGGCGGTTCATGACAGGTGAGTGACGCTGCATGGGTTTCAGGTTTTGACGGGTTAGAGCGGTGTAATAGGGTATGGTGAGATTTTTGGTGGCAAGTCCGGCAACTGTATGTGGATTTACAGAGAGATCGGGGGTGTGGTCCGAGACAAGCAAAACATAGCTTTGCATCAGCAACAGCTTGATGACGTTGATCAGGAGACAAGGCAGCAAATTTAGGGCAATGTTGAATCAGGTGACCTTGCTTGCAGACTGGACAACTAGAATACTTGGTGGAGCTTGATGGTCTATCTAACTTGACATCAGTGGTGATAAATGACCGTGGAATTGCAGTTGGAGTAGGCTTGCGTGTGTCAGCAGACGGTGTTATCTCAAGAACAGTCAGTCTTTTCTTGATGAAAGACATCAGATCCTTGACGGTAGGCATGTTGTCGCTGGACGCGAGTTCATGTTCAAACAGTCTACGAGTCTCAACAGGAATGGATTTCAGTGCCAAATGGAGAAATATGAAATCGGCTAGATCTTCAATATGCAGATCACTAATGGCATCTACATGAATGCAATATGAATCCAAGAAATAACGTAATGTGGCAGGACACTCTGAGACAGCAGGTTTTGTGGCTAGGATCTTGTTGAGGTAATGAGTTGCGACTACACGCTGGTTGGTGAATTCATCAACAAGTTTGTTGTAAGCACGTATATAATTGTGTTCACTGAATTCAATTGATTTTATAATTGAAAGGGCCTTTCCCTTCAGGAGTGATGTCAAATAGGAAAATTTCTCAATTTGAGACAGGGAACTGCTATGAATAAGAGTATCATACAAACTTTTGAAACTTGAGAACTTTTCAATTGTTCCATCAAACGGCTCGATTTGAATCTTGGGGATACGTGCCTTTTCCTCATGCACGGTAGGCGCATCTGTGATTATGGAAGGTGGAGTAGGTAGTGGTGCAATTTTCCTTTGATGGGCTTTGATAGCATAATATAGTCTCTCAGCTTCAGTTGAGTCAGTTTCTGCATGCTGCTCACTATCTTCAATGGTGCAGTTGATTTCTATCAAATTGGTTTCTGCATTTTCGAAACTGGAGAAAATGTCATCAATCTTCTCTGCTCGGACGATGAATTCTGGCAAACGGGACTCATCATTAATTAATGAGAAGGTCACTTCCAAACTTTTAAGATATTTAGCACGTAATTTTCTTTGCTTTTCAAGTTTCTGTTCGGTAATGGACGGAGGCGACATGGTAAAATAATAAAATGTTCAAATTTCAACTTTTCAGAAAAAATTTCAAAGTTCAATAATTTTTAAAAAATTCAAATTTCTCGCGCGTTCACAAAATAAAACCAGGTTTGTTTACATTCCATAATTTTCTGGATAGCTTTAACAAAAGAGAGAAAAGGAGAAGTCTGTGTTGATAGGAGTTTGTTATTCTGGTAGTTTTACCTGTAAAAAAAAAAAAGTTTTGTGAACCTGTAAGAAAGGTTGTCAGCTATCTGCGTAAGACAATGTGACATGACTAGGTCCATAATAGGAAGGAACCCAGATATTATGGAGACCAAATATTATTTATTTTCTGTGCGTCCAAAGGGTTTAAAAGCAAATCCGTGACATAGGTCTATCTCACGGACATGCATGGCTATCACACGGACACGGGAAGTATTTCCATTTCATGGTCACCTCCATAGTGAAACGCGTTCCATAAAACGTATTATTTCATATGACAATGTACAAAAAGATTCATGAAACTCGGTTTCACCAGTGTGCACTGCTCTGTGTTACCCTTAAGGGATTCGTGAAACGCATTTCACTATAGTGTGCATTGCCCCTTATGATTTCAGCTAAGAAAATGCCGGCAGTCTTAGACCCGTACGCATTGGCCAATGATCCGACAGCCCCGGATCTTTTTACGGATGCTTTCGAATTGCCGGAAAACAAACCCAACCAGGCGCTCAAGAAGTTCCTCCGGAAAGCAGACGACCGAGCGTTCAGGCGAGAAATGAGGCTGCGGTATTTTGGAAAGTCGAGACACCCGAACACGGAAAACAATTTGAACACAAGAAAGACCGAACCGGAATTCACATCCGTCGAAACACATCCGGACAATGTTTACATTGAAAACAAATATACTAATTTGTTTATTGAGTAAACGAGAGCGGCTTTTTAATATGACTGGATTACGCGAGGTTATCAGGCAGTACTGGCCTCGTGTGAACACCATAGGCGTCCAAGAACAGTCAAGTTAGTAGGTTAGTTTGAATTTGAAATAGATCATTATTGTTTGGGGGCACGGTTGGTCCAGTGGTAACGCGCTTGCTTGCCATGCAGAAGGTCCCGGGTTCGAATCCCACCATCGACTAAAAATTGTACTCGTTTTTCGATTGCAAATATTTCAACGGGTAACTTTCTGGAGTTCTCGTGTTGACCAGCACCTAAATGGGGAGTATTGTGTCTCTTCTCGCCCATCTGATGAGAGGCATACTACGGGATGGGCATGCTACGACACAGGCCACAAGCGTCTAATGTAGCAGTTGTTCCATTGCTACGAAATAAAAACGGCGGTGGAACACTCATCTTTTAAAAACTTCAAACTTCTTCAAAAAACCCCCGTCTCGAAGAATCTCTGAAGTTAAAGAGACGTGAATTTCCAGGAGATTCAGATTATGTGCTCTGGTGCTATACTGCGTTATGTTTTGCAGATAGAGCAGAGTATCCTGGAAATATTGAGGCCCTTGGGAATGTAGTATATTGTATAACAGTAGCAACATGTGTAATTCTCGCCGAGTATCCAACCTCATCCAGTCCAGCCCGAGGTAATGTTCAGATACCCGGTCGAATTTCCTTAAATTGCAAACATACCTTACACAGGCATTCTGTGCAAGCTGAAGGGATTGCTGCAAACCATCAGTCAGATTGGGGTAAACTACATCACAGTAATCAAATAGGGGAAAAACCAAGGCCTCAATTAATCTCTTCTTTAATTCCTTTGGAAATGATTTCCTGTACTTGCTGAGGGAATGGAGGGAATAAAATACCCTCTTCCTCACCTCACTCACATGACACTTCCATGAGAGCGTATTATCGATGTATACCTACCCCTAGATTTCTGGCTTCTGACACCAGAGGTAATACTACGCCATCTAATACAATTGGTGGGAGGTCAGCTGTGCCTAGTGAGTTTACAACCTATTATTATTTTTTCTCAACTTTTTTACCTGGAAACATTTTTTGTTTGATTTTATTTTTTGAATTCTAAATTTTTTATTAATTTGATTTGACTTTCTAAATTGTAATTTGATTTTTTTTCTTTTATTCTAAATTGTAATTTTCTCTTGTTTTTCATTACCTTTTGATTTAATTTTTACCTATTTTTGTTTTAGTACTAAGTTTGGAAAATCCTGTGGTGCTGCTATGGGCACTAAAGTTGTGACAGGCTCAAATGAGCTTAACACAAAGAAACATTACATTTTTGTTCATTTATATTAGCTATTAAAAACAAGCGAATTACAAAGCAAACAAAAATAAATATAAAATAAATTTTAAAAATTGCCGCCGGAACAGCTATCTCACGTCGTCCGAGCTCATCCTAGCCCGGTACATAAACACAGCCTAAAGCTCTCTGAAGATCCTGCAAGTGCAACTTGATGTATAATATTATCACAATACTAAACTCGTGATGTTGGCCATGGATTGGAACTGGTTTTGTGAAAAAATAAATAAATGTGCTATACCTATATTCTATACATAGGTAGATGGTACCTACTTGTCTTCTTAAGACAGAATTATTTATTTATCTATTTGAAGAAGAGGTTTGATAGAGGGAATTGTACCTAAAGGTCCACGGGAGAGAATTCGTTACCTCCCTAAAAAATGATAAAATCTACCCTGGGCGGGAATTAAACCCGCTCCGGGACCCAAAGCTTACAGAGTAGACTGGCATATTTGATTTTCGATAATCTATATATATAAAAAAGAATAGGTATTTTTTTGTGTGTGTGTTTGTTCGAACTTTATGCCCGGCCAAACCGCTCATCCGAGCTATACCTTCTATACATATAGGTAGATGGTACCTACTTGTCTCCTTAAGACAGAATTATTTATTTATCTATTTGAAGAAGAGGTTTGATAGAGGGAATTGTACCTACGGGAGAGAATTCGTTACCTCCCGAAAAAATGATAAAATCTATACCCTGGGCGGGAATTAAACCCGCGCCGGGACCCAAAGCTTACAGAGTAGACTGGCATATTTGATTTTCGATAATCTAATCTAATATATAAAAATGAAGATTTTTTTGTGTGTGTGTTTGTTCGAACTTTATGCCCGGCCAAACCGCTCATCCGATTGCTATGAAACTTTGTGAACTTATGATTTATATTTTATAGGTACCTACCTATACAACTATACATAGTTCATATTTTTCAACACACGATTGCTGAAATGGTCACCCATCCGAACACCAACCACGCGCAACGTCGTTTAACTTTAATGGTCCATTGGAGCAATCTCTGGCGAAGGTCCCTGTTTATAAATAGCTCTGTCCTGTAATGTAATAGTACCTAAATATGTACCATTGTACCTACCCAACACATTGTGTGTTGAGGGTGGTGAACTGGTGACATACCTATTGATTTTTGTCGCACTCTTTTAATTTTCTTAAAAATTTAAATAGTGAATCTTTTACACATAGGTTGTATCTATTACATAAACTTCATTATTTCATATTACCTAATCCAAGCTTCGTCTGTCGAAGTAAGCACCTCTGTGGGTTTAATAACTTTTTAATGGATTACAATTTTTATTGCAATATTTATAATTGATGATTCTCATGAAAAATATAACTGTCCAAATGTATTTTTTTCGTAAAGATCGTCAAAAATAATAAATAATCGGAAAAGATTTTTTTTTTAAGTATTTCTTCTCTAAGAAATTCGTCCCCAAAGTGTGCGCGGGAAAAACAATGAGATTCAAATTTAGAAATGCGCCCTACGCTTGGTAACATTGCGTGGGACGTAACCAACCATGAAAAAAGAAATTCTTCTGGCTCTTGCTGATGTGATCACATCGTTTTCTTTGGTTTTTGCGTTTTATATCTGCTAATTTGACTTTTTTTCTGAGTATCCTGTGGTGGTGTAGTGGTCAAGGCGCTCGACTGGTTAACAGGAGGGCGTGGGTTCAATCCCAATCGAGGTATGGAATTTTATCCTCAATATAATTTGAGAATTTGACCACAATAATAGTAGTAGCCTACTGCTGGAGTAAAGGGACTTATCAGTCCTATGCGAGCAGTAAAAATAAGCACTATTATTATCATATAGGTAGGTACCTACGTAGGTAGTGTTTACATAAAGCGGAACTTTGAGCAGGGATGTTTGGTATGTGGAGATCATACTATTCATATTATTCTTCTCGATCGAAATAAATGTGCCAGCCTACTTAGCTTAGTTGGTAGTGCGTCTGCCTTGTAAGCGCTAGGCCGCGGGTTCGATTCCCGCCCAGGGCGGATTTTATCCTGATGGGATAATGTTCGTTCTCGGAAACGGCTGGCTTTCTCCTATCCTGTCTTCCTTCTCTCTTCGAATTCGGGACGATAAGACCATAGCAGTTACAGTTCACTCTGTCAAACCCCTTAAAAAAAATGTACATGTACGAAAAAGTAACTACTTGAATAAGTGCATGATAAAAAAAAATGGAATGAAAATATCTAAATTTGAAAATAGGTATAAGTACCTAAGCTGATATTGAAAAATAGTGATAACAAAATGCGTAGATAGGTACCTATTCGATCTATTTGAGCCCCTAACCCAAATCCCTATGGTAATAAGCCCACAGCGCGTCGTACGATATTGGTAGATGACGTCATCACAGGAGTACAGTGTTGTCGCTAGGTATGATATCGGCGGGCTTGAGACTCTCATGTTCCGAGAGCTGTATCTCACGATCTAGTGAACGCATTTTCTTCGTTATAGTCTCAATATTTTTTTTAATTTTCATAGTTTTTTCTGAGATAATAAAAAAAAATCATGAGAATCACCAATTGAAATTAAATTTAATTTTCCACTTGAAATATTATTAATAATAACACCTACCTGCTAAGATTTTTAGTGATGGAGGTCGAGGTTTTACTTCCGTTCCACCTCCTCAAACATCACCCACCCTGAGTGAGGCCAGAAAAAGCCATGGGTAACGGTCCATCCTGTATAGTGTAATAGAAAGTGAACAGTAGGAAGAGGCATTGAAACCGAAATTAAAACCCAACTGGGATTCTGGGTCAATAAGTTTCTTGTTAGAAGGTACCATATTTATATCAACATGAATTCAGTCTCAGACACATAATCACACATTCCGAGTTAAACTCATCAATGAAAACTGAAAACACGTCATATCTCTTCAACCTCCCCTCTCCCCCCCTCCCCGACCGTACAACCTTCCAGGGCCCTTCACTGCCTAATCGGGCCCCTGGTGGTAATTCAATGGGCCCCCTCCTCACATTGTCTCTCTATTTTGGTGGAACAGACCTACATACCGTAAGGTACAAGTCCACAGTCCGCATCTGTACCGTAGGTACATTGTCCAATCATTTCTTTCTCAACCAAGTCTTGAACCATTTGAGTCAATGCAGACATCATCAACTCAAAAGTAAATGTGAAGAAGATGGATGAACTTTTTTATTCGTGTTGGAAAAGGGTGTAAATGTATCCGTATATTTTTTAAACTATTATTTTTTAAAAGAGTCTCTAATTGCTTATTGTATAATCTCATTATCAATAAAGTGTCGGCAATTAATTAAAAGAAAGAGTATTTTTAAGTGTTAAATTTTAAAATAACAAATTACGTGTTGTTTCCACCTCGGTGGGCATAATCATGAAAGTGTCCACCGACCACCGAGGTGCGTTATGAGTTATGAGATCGACCCATGTACTTCCAGAGCTTTCTGAGTAGGTAACAAGTGTAACAACCGACCCATTGTCCCTATCCTACTCAGAAAGCTCTGGCTTCGGAACATCCTTGCGCTTCCAATCCGAATCAGCAACCTCTGGCTTCGTTGGATTGTTGGATCGACTTGATCTGGGCCCATAACCTATTACATTGATGGTAGAAAAACTGAAGGAACTTACTGGATTGAACATTAAATGGCAGTGACTTGAGAGAGAAATTTAGACTGACTGATCATTTGCGACTGGCTACACAGACACAGATCATTTGCATCTTCTAACAAAATAAACATTAATGCTTAACGTTATATGTTTTTGGATACTTGATTATTTTCTCATCTGACTCGAGTTTCGTTCGCCTACTTTGTAGGATTTATCAAAGAAACAGACTACTGGGTTATTGTTATTGTTGCTGCTGATATGTTAGTGACAGTGGGGGTTGAGGTACTGTCACCTGATCGTAAATCAGATGGTATTTTAGGTAGACAAGATTAGGGACAGGTGACAGTACCTCCACCCCCACTGTCACTATCAGCAGCAACCACAACAACAACAACAACAACAACAACAATCCAGTACCCAGTAGTCAATTCAATTTCCTTGATAAAGCCTACAAATTAGGCGAAACTCAAGTCGGATGAGAAACGAGAAACAATCAAGTACCTACCTAGGTATCCAAAAACATATATGTATAACGGTACCTAAGCAATAATGTCAATATGTACATAGGAAGTCTAATATAAACCTAGGTAACCAATAATGTTAAATAAACTTTCAATAAGTTTTATATTTTAAATAAACTAAAATAAGAGGAAACTGTACCACCAAAAGGGTACGTAAGAGTTCTTTTTAGAAATAGGTAACTATAACTACAAAACTTATTACCTTTATATGATACCTACAATGGATACACGTTCCGGTTTTGATCTTATTTTTCAAAAAGTCCACGGAGATGGAGGAAACTCGAGTCGGATAAGATCAAAACCGGAACGTGTATCCATATTGTATCATATAAAGGTAATAAGTTTTGTAGTTACCTATTTCATAACTTTATAACATAGGATGTCTAATATAAACATATTTAATAATAAAGAGTTCTTTTTATAAATATAAAACTTTTCCCAGAGCTTTTGTCATGATGTCAGCAACATTGTTTCTAGTTTCAACATATTTAATGGATAATTTTCTCTCTTGAACACATTCTTTCAGAAAGTGATACCTCACATCAATGTGATGTTTACTTTGTTTTGAATTTTCGAAGTTCTGAGCAATTTTGGTAATCAAGGATAAAATATTTTATTCTCCTCTACTTTAGTAACCATAGCATGATTTTTGTTCACAGCAATGAAAGATACAAAAACTCCAGGTGTTTGGGATTGTTTTTGAGTTCGATCCTCAGACACATGACCAACATTCCTGTGTACATTTACAGGTCTTGTTGACTTCTTCTCGCCATCAAATATAGGAATCTTTGTTTTATCGTCCATGATACAATATTTTAATAAACACAAGAAAAAATCACGAAAGGGTCTGGGCCCGTAAACTGTTGAAGATTAAATTTGTGAAGAAAACTTACCAGATTGAATAGTTCTTGAAGACTGAACTGATTTTGCTAAAACTCTCTGGCTAAATTATTGAACATTGCCGTAGGACGGTGACACACACAAAACCAATAATACACAACTACAGAATACTGACCACAGCTTCATCTTGACTTCTTACAATAACACTGGTCCCTGCTCTTTTGTGCCAGTTCTTTTGGTAGCGATTACTCGTAAAGTTGACTAGGAAGATTCAGCTCTAAAAACATAGTGCTTGTGATATGTTGATAGAAAGAAGAAGAAGAAGAAGAAGAAGAAGAAGAAGAAGAAGAAGAAGAACTAAGTAGGCTGGCACATTTATTTCGATCGAGAAGAATAATATGAATAATATGATCTCCACATACCAAACATCCTTGCTCAAAGTTCCACTTTATGTAAACACTACCTACCTACCTACCTACCTACCTACCTACATATGTAGGTAACTACCTGCCTTTGTAGGTACCTACATAGGTAGGTAGGTACCTACATAGGTAGTGTTTACATAAAGTGGAACTTTGAGTAGGGATGTTTGGTATGTGGAGATCATATTATTCATATTATTCTTCTCGATCGAAATAAATGTGCCAGCCTACTTAGCTTAGTTGCTGGTGCGTCTGCCTTGTAAGCGCTAGGCCGCGGGTTCGATTCCCGCCCAGGGCGGCTTTTATCCTGATGGGATAATGTTCGTTCTCGGAACGGCTGGGTTTCTGCTATCCTGTCTTCCTTCTCTCTTCGATTTCGGGACGATAAGACCATAGCAGTTACAGTTCCCTCTGTCAAACCCCTTAAAAAAATGTACATGTACGAAGAAGTAACTACTTGAATAAGTGCATGATAAAAAAATGGAATGAAAATAACTAAATTTGAAAATAGGTATGTACCTATGCGTCCTATGCTGATATTGAAAAATAGTGATAACAAAATGCGTAGATAGGTACCTATTCGATCTATTTGAGCCCCTGACCCAAATCCCTATGGTAATAAGCTCACACTGCTCACAGCGCGTCGTACGATATGGGTAGATGACGTCATCACGGGAGTACAGTGTACAGTGTTGTCGCTAGGTATGATATCGGCGTGCTTGAGACTCTCATGTTCCGAGAGCTGTATCTCACGATCTAGTGAACGCATTTTAGGCCGCGGGTTCGATTCCCGCCCAGGGCGGATTTTATCCTGATGGGATAATGTTCGTTCTCGGAACGGCTGGCTTTCTCCCCTTAAACAATTTGAGCTTGTTATCCTTGGGTGTTTTAGATACTGGTGGAAAAGCACGGATAAAATTTTCACTCGGAGAAGGATTGGAATATTCCTACCAAATTTCAGCTTTCTAGGTGTTGTGGTTCAGGAGATAAGAATTATAGAGTTCAATGGACAGGACTAACTTTTTATTATTATTTGTTTAAACTACCCTCTTGCTCTCAGGTTACGTTAACACAACCCGAACACTGGCCATACACCGTTAAAAAACTGCAACACCGGAGAACCGTTTATTTTTTTTTTCAAAATGGCCGCAATTTGAAATTTTTACATATATGAATTTTTTGATTTCCTTATTTCTAATAAGATGCCATCTGATTTCAAGAAAACTAAAATTATTGCCCTCCTCAAACCTGGTAAACCTATTGACGTCCCAGAAAGCTTATTTTATAGTGACATCCTTATTTCTAATAAGATGCCATCTGATTTCAAGAAAACTAAAATTATTGCCCTCGTGAAACCTGGTAAACCTAATGACGTCCCAGAAAGCTTATTTTATAGTGACATCCTTATTTATAATAAGATTCCATCTGATTTCAAGAAAACTAAAATTATTGCCCTCCTCAAACCTGGAAAGCCTAATGACGTCCCAGAAAGCTTATTTTATAATGCCATCCTTATTTCTAATAAGATTCCATGTGATTTCAAGAAAACTAAAATTATTGCCCTCCTCAAACCTGGTAAACCTAATGACTTTTTTACTTAGGTTATATATAAAAATGGATACTTACGAGTAGGTTTTTATATCCCGACTTCGAGTTTCGTCTATTTCATAGTTTCCCTTGAAAATGTCTCCGAGTCGGGATACTCGTATAAAAACCTGCTCGTAAGTATCCATTTTTATATATAACTAGTAAAAAAGTATTTACAAAGGATGTCAAAATTAAATAAATTAATTAAAACCTAATGACGTCCCAGAAAGCTACCGACCAATTGCTCTACTCTCTGTTTGTCTCAAAATCTTAGAAAGGCTGGTTTACAATAGAATTGGACCTATCATAGATCAGATAGTACCTCCTGAACAAGCTGGATTTCGAAAAGGGCGAAACTGTACTGATCAAGTTCTCGGTTTAACGAATTTCATCGAAAATGGCTTCCAAAATGGTCTTAAAACTTCTGCCGCATTCGTTGACCTCACTGCAGCTGTCTGATCAAAGTTGAAAACCGTACTCTAAACCACAACATGAACCTAAAATACCTGGGTGTTACCTTGGATCGATCCTTGACCTACAAAGCACATATTGGTAAAACTGCTCTCAAATTACAATCACGGAATAACCTGATTCAAAAACTCACCAACACGTCTTGGGGGGCAAATTCCAGTTGTTTACGTACGTCGGCGATTCCTCTTGTTTATTCAACCGCTGAATACTGTGCTGCTGTATGGCTTCAAAGCGCTCATACTCATAAGATTGACGTTCAACTCAATTCTGCCATGCGTATGATAACTGGAACTGTCCGCTCTACTCCAACAGATTGGCTCCTTTTGTTGAGTCATATCGCTCCTCCTAGACTTCGGCGCAACTAAGCCCTGCTTAAAATGTATGAAAAAATAAAAGACAATGCTCAAATTCCACTCCATCACAACTTCTCTAACATCCGATGGACAAGGCTCAAATCACGCAAACCTCCTCTATCGTTTGGTAAAAAGCTATATGGGGAAGATTTCAATGTCGAAAATACATGGCGAGATGAATGGGACCAATGTCAACGTCAATCTCCCCTCTTTGAGTTTACTGCTACATCTTACAGTAATGTGGAATCCAGTCTCCCAAGAAAATCTTTGTGCAACCTAAATCGTCTCCGCACTGGGCATGGGCGCTGCAAGTCATGTTTATACAAATGGGGTTTAGCCGATGAAACCTGTGAGTGTGGACATCCCAGACAAACCATGAATCATATTATCAATGACTGCTCCATCTTGTCATATCAGGGAAACCTAGAAGACCTGAAAAATTTAACATCCGACGCCAAAATATGGCTACGCTACACACTCTGAATCTATAGATCTCTGATTCTCTTTAATTATGTTATAAAACTTTTGTTTTCGTAATATTGTAATTGTATCCAATTTGAAAATAAAATCCATACGATAAATAAATACCCAAAATTATCCGATTTGCCTCTCAAATAAAAAAAAGTCATCCGACTTGCGTCCGCGGTACCTAAGAGTTCCGTTCCATACCTATGAGCAATAAGTAAATAAATAAGTAGATAACGAACCAGAAATGATAACATTGTAGAAACATCTTATCGCCTGTTTTCCTAACTCTGTAATCCCAAAAAAATTCATAATTTGCAGTTCATTTTGCAAGCTGCAGGCTACAAAACGCTATAACTCCCAAAAAGTCGATCATTTGATACGAATGAGGAATTTCAGATCAAAGACGCAAATCGAATTTGTCACTCGAGACGCAACGCGGGGCTCCCCGATATACCTATTTGATTGATCAGAAGACCCGGAAATTGGTCTCATTTTTGGATTTTTGAGGAGTATTTACACCCTTCAATTTATAAAATATAAACCCTTTTTTGGAAAGAAAGCATGTGTGTTTTTGATGAGTAAAAATAATGAAAACTCTCAAATATCTTTAGAAATACCTTGCAAATGAATAATGAATAGAGCCACCCGGAAATCAAAGATTTGAAACTTGAGACGCGTTCGCGTATTTATAAATATAAATTTTAAAACACTTGATACGAGTAGGTAATAGGTATACAACCTTTGAGAAAAATCTCAAGAAATTCGCAAACAATACCTAGGTATGTGCGATACGATTTTTCTAGAACTTCAATCGCGATAGTATCAGATAAATATAATATGTCTATACGAGTATATATACATTAATACATATGATTTTATATGTATACAGAGTGTTTATAAAGTCCGGGAACCCCTGATTGTTTTTTGAACGGCTAGAGATGAGAAGCTGAAATTTAGGGTAGTGTTCAATCTTTTAAAATAACATTCGTGAAAGTAGTTGCCAACTTCAGGTCGGAGCCAGGTTCGGCCCCAGTTGGGGTCAACTTCAAAATCTTAAATGGGAACCCCCTATTTTTAATCTTATATTATAAAATCAAGATCCATTCACTCATTTACATTTCATATTCACACACTGATCGCTCTATCTCCTGAACCACAACACCTAGAAAGCTGAAATTTGGTAGGAATATTCTTTTTATGGTCTAGGTGTGCAATAAGAGGATTTTGCGAAAATCTAAACCGATCCTGAGATATGATCAATTTTTGATCGCTAAAATGTCCACCATAAGAAATACACAGAGTGCAGAGACTGCGGGAGAGAAATGTTCCGCTCTCGACAGTCTCGACCAACATTTTGAGTTTGGTTTATGTTTTTAGTTTGATAACTATGCAGCTAATAGGGAGCGCGCAGCGCGACCGTATTTTTTATTATTTTCTACAAGTTCGGCCATGCCTTTTCTACAAGTTTGGCCCTGCCTCGGGATGAACTAGCGGGATTCCGGAGCGAAGCGACGGAATTCAGCTAGTACAACATCATATCAAAGGTCTTAAAAAACGCAGTATTTTGATATGAGTTTTAGCTCGATCCGACAACCAGGGCCAGTTATAGCCTATTTAATTTTTAATATTTCCACGCTCTTCTACCAATAGGGGAAGCACTAAAAATGGGAAATTAATTTTGATCGGTGATTTGTGCTTCAAATAGGTCTCACTAATGATCAAACAAGTTCAAATGCCACAGATCAAGGAAGTTCAAACCGCAAGGAAGTTTTTGGCGGTTTTCACTAAACGGTTGGAGATATCGAAAAAGTTATGAGAGTAGACCCCCCCAAAACCATACCTAAAACCCCGCAAATATTAGTTTTTATAAAATCAGAACAACGGTTAGCGTTTTACCGTATTTTTACATTTCGACCGCTTTTTTACTGACTAAGGGCTTAGTTAAGTACCTAGGTATCGAAAATGTTATAGTAGTACATATACAGGGTGGTCCAAAGTTACCCGACGGTTTTTAAAATAATATTACACGTTCAATTTTTAAGATAAAAGAGTGATATTTATTTTAAATGAAAGATGACAAATTGAGGTTTACTTTTTTGGGGATTTTGTTTGTGATGGTGATCAGGTGTGGCAGACAACGCTATCCGAAAAATTGCCCTTATTTTGAAAACACTCAATCTGTGTGCATACATACTGACTTTGGCCTTTCCGGGGCTATTCGACATACTGTCTTTGGCCTTTCCGGGGCTATAGCACGAATTTCGCTATGAGAAGCACTCGTTAACTCATCCAGAGTCCTTGTTTTATAAATATACACCTTGTTACTTGTTTTTAACGCATTTTCATGAAAAAAAGTCGCATGAGCTAAGATGGGGTGAGGAGGGAGGAAAATCAAAATGGGTGCAAAACTTCCTCTGAGCATTAGTCAAAAGTTCACTACTTTTAAGAAATGCCACCACAGCGAGAGCTCGATGTTGTGGGGTCCACGACTACATTATAACAAAAGCTCATTTAGTTCTAAACTTAGTGATATTAATTTCAACAAGCTACGACAAGAGTAGGTTGAAGAAATTGAGATTCAGCATGTTCAGCAGGCACGAAAAACTGGGAATGCAGACTTGGCCTTAATTTTCTGATATCACAACTTTTATAGGATGACATTTTTGGATAGGAACTTGGCCTTTTTTCACATTTGTGTTTTTGTGGGGGATTTACTTTTTCTTTTTCCTTAATGATATTGTAAATTTTCCCAGTTTTCACTTTCGGAAGAAAAAAATACCTACTCGCTCTCTCGTTGCTTCCACTTTCTCTTTTCTTCTCTATCTCACCTGTTTCTTTTCACAAGGATAATGATTATATCACCTTGAAAGATTCAAATTTAAGAAAGTAAAGTAAGAATTGTTACATAAAAAACTGTTTTGAAACCAAATACTCCGTAACTGAAGAGAGAAAGTAAAATGGACCCGTCTTGTAGATGTTAAGAATGAAGTTAGACCTTGACCCAAGGCTCAGGAATAGTCTGCTTTGTCTAATGTAACTTGTAACATATTTAGCTAGCATCTTCAGGTAACACGGTTATCAAAACAAATATACTTATTCTGTCTCCGCCTATAAAAGAAGTGATATCAGAAAATTAAGGCCAAATATTCTTTATTTCTTTTAAGGGAAAAAAACTGCATTCCTACGGTCTCTCTGATCTCAAAAAAAAAAGACAATAGGATACTCGTACCTAGATAGAATAGAATATACATACCTTATTTATACCCAGAGAGAATAGAATATACATAGGTACCTTATTTATACCTAGATAGAATAGAATATACATAGGTACCTTATTTATATCTAGATAGAATAGAATTTACATAGGTACCCTTTTATACAGTGCAATAGTCCTAAATGAAAATGGACGCGGCACACAAGGGATCAGGAAGAGACCGCCTTAGGTACCTTATTTATACCTAGATAGAATAGAATATACATAGGTACCTTATTTATACCTAGAGAGAATAGAATATACATAGGTACCTTATTTATACCTAGAGAGAATAGAATATACATACCTTATTTATACCTAGATAGAATAGAATATGCATACCTTATTTATACCTAGATAGAATAGAATATGCATACCTTATTTAAACCTAGATAGAATAGAATATAAATACCTTATTTATACTGCTGGGATGAGACTGAAAAGTCCCTACAGCGTGGGGCAAAAGTCCGGCAAAGGCTGAATATCTTCCGATTGAATTTAGGTATGAAATTGAAACTTTATATGGTCAAATATTTTGTTAAAAATTACTTGGAGGACACTTTGAATTTTCAGGGGCGAACCCCAAGTAGGGGCTAGAGGCCTCAGGTCATTTTTTTTTTTTTTTTTTTTTTTTTTGGAACCCCCAATTCTCAGACTTTTGAGAATGGGCAAAGGTCATCATAACCTCATGACCTATTGACATCATCCTTAACAGACAGTTAATAGGTTATACCTATATAAATTTGTAAATACTTAGATAGGTATTTTATAAAGTAGACAGGTAGGTTCCTATAACTATAGCATCTTTTATTATAATTTGAGTCAACACGACAACCTAGAATGTACGCTACACTTTGAACTTTCTTATTATTAATGGATTCTCACAAATATTTTCCCTCCTAGTAATATATTTTCATTAGCATTTTCCTTCTTGTTTATTAATGAATTCTTATATATTATTCTGAAATGAGCATGTTTAGAATTCCGAACAACTTTATTAGTAGCTGTTCCTGGTATTATCTCTTATTATCAGAGAAGTTCAGAATATGGCACTTATTTGGGGAAAATATGGCATTTATTTGTTCAAAACATGGCAAAATAAGCAATTTTTTTAAGAATCAGAGGTAGGTAACTATTGTACATTTTTCCTTGGAACGTCAAGTGAAAATTGAATTTTCAACCTTTTAAAATAATTTTTCGCTGTTTTGACATCAGATTTGGATTTTTGAGGACTTTTTACATAGGAATCGACCTTTCATGCTAAATGTTTTCCCAAATGCATAACCACTAAGTACGGTTACTTCCTCGGCGTAGCTTAACATAGGTAACGCTAAAACCGGTCTTAAATGATCGAGTGAAGTGTTATCTAAAACTTTCTCGCTTTGAGTTCATAGGTCGTCGCGACAAATTTCAAGTTTTTTATGCCACGAAGTGGTATTTTTTGGGGGGATCTAAACGTAGCGCAAAACTTCCTTATTAATCAACTCGAGCGATAATTTAGAATTTTTCCCCTAAAAGTCACTCTTTTATCAAATTTAAGGTTGAAGGGGCCCTTTGGGGCCCTTGAAAATATGAAAAGGCACACCTACCACTCACGAGAAAAAAAATGAGCCATCAACCATCAAAATCGGTCCAGTGGTTTAGGCTGTGGTTTTTTGGCTTTATGATTTTTTGGACAAAATTTGCACCACCATTTTCGTGTTCCTGGTAAAAAGACCTTTAATTTGATATATAGGTCGACTAGGTTTGGATAAGTCCTTCTATGGGAACAGACAGAGTGACAGACAGGTGACACCGAGGCGAATACAATAGTCCGTCCCTTATACCTTTTTATTACTATTGTAATTATAAAGGAAGGACGGACTAAAAAAGCGGTCGAAATACTGTTAACTGTACAAATACAGGAAAATACCGCTAACCGTTGTTCCGATGTTCATAAAAATTAACAATTGGGGGGTTTTAGGTATGGTTTTGGGGGGGTCAACTCTCATGTGTGTGTGTGTGTGTGTGTGTGTGTGTGTGTGTGTGTGTGTGTGTGTGTGTGTGTGTGTGTGTGTGTGTGTGTGTGTGTGTGTGTGTGTGTGTGTGTGTGTGTGTGTGTGTGTGTGTGTGTGTGTGTGTGTGTGTGTGTGTGTGTGTGTGTGTGTGTGTGTGGTGGTCCCGTACAAAGGACGGGTCAACAACTAGTAATAGCAATATAGAAATAAAAATGAAAAGAAAATTGCAAATTGTGTGTCAGTACTCGTAGTTTTTACTTGGTTCATGGTTAACTAGAATAAGCAACTGGTTATGTTAACCCTTTTGGAATTGACTTTGAACTAGAATAAGGCATAGGCATGTACCTTACCTACTGACTCAGTGCTGTGAATCTGTGGTGGTTTAAGGTCGAGGTGATACTCATCAGAACACCTAAAATCAATCCGGAAATCCGGGTTCGATTCCCGGCGGAGTCAATTTTTTTTTTTTTTTTTTTTTTTCATCATACAAATGATTCATTCCCTGATTGGCTGGTGCGGGGCCCACTCAGCCTCGTGAGGAAAATGGGTAGCTAATGTAATATAAATGAGCATAGCGACCGGTGCCAGCATTGGGCGCTGGATTATTGAGATATTTGGAAAATCCTACAATGCTGCAGTGAGCACCAAAGTTATGATTTAATAATACAAAGAAACGACATTTATTTATTTATTGCTATTACCTACTTCTCTATTAACTAACGTGACGTGTACACTAAAATGTTCTTGCTATGAAATAGGTCTCCACTCTTAAAGCTTGCAGTTAAACAAAGGGACTGCCAGGATGGTCCAGATTATTTATTTAAATTCCAGCAAGATAAGAATCTGCTGTATCACCGTCAATAACGTCTATTTCTTTGAGCAACTACTACAAGACATAAAATTTGCAACATCATAGAACAGCATAAACTTCAATAGAACAGCATAAACTTTAATTTAAAAAAAAAAGAGAAAAAACAAGCATGCTTTTTTTCTCTTCTCCTTATAATAGCTTATAAATTACTTTTGCGATTACGGTTGAATAAGACTAGAATTAGTTTTGCTCGTAAAACAGAATTGAACTTACGCTGCGCTGCTTTAGGGAGAGGAAACCAATTCGGTACCAAAACCTTTTTTTTTCTATCAGTTGGGTCTCGGGTTTGAGAGGGTCTTACACCCATATTTATGAACAAAATGCTGGCTCTCAAGTTCGTGCTAAGCTATCAGTTGGGTCTCGGGTTTGAGAGGGTCTTACACCCATATTTATGAACAAAATGCTGGCTCTCAAGTTCGTGCTAAGCATAGTCTCAAGGCATTTGATTGGTCAATTTTGACTTGAGACTGATCTAAGAACTATCACTCTTGTTCATAAATAGGAGTGTACCAATTGGGTCCCACACTTAGTACCAATTGGGTCCCACACTTAAATTGATAGGTACCTGATTTTTACTTTCTATTACTACAGTATAGTGAGCTATACTAGTAATGAAAGTATTGCAATCGGTCCAAATTTTCAAAATCGGGAAATGGGTGGAAATATTGAGAGTTGACCCCCCCAAAACCATACCTAAAACCCCCCAATTGTTAATTTTTATGAACATCGGAACAACGGTTAGCGGTATTTTCCTGTATTTGTACAGTTAACAGTATTTCGACCGCTTTTTTAGTCCGTCCTTCCTTTATTATTACAATAGTAATAAACAAGCAGGGCCCGTCCCTCCGGGAATTTTTCGATCTTGGGTAAAGAAAATCAGTATTTATATACCTACCTACCTATTTTATTTAATATTCAGTTTATTATTATTCTTGATTTGATTTTTTGATTTTACTTTCATGTAATGATTTAAAATCAAGACTAGAGCCCGTTCTCCCTTTATTCCCAATATAAGGTTCAAGTCACCCATCCATTTATTGGCCTTGCTCGGCGTAGCTTAACATAGATAACGCTAAAACCGGTCTTAAATGATCGACTGAAGTGTTACCTAAAACTTTCTCGCTTTGAGTTCATAGGCTGTGTTGCAGCTTGTTATTCATCAGTCTGACGGTTTATGAGGGTAAGAGATAATTTACCAATCATTTATTAATTGTGTGTGTACCACAGGTTTAAATAAGAAAAGGTGGTATACGAAATATCTCAAGAACGGTTTGTCGTAAAGCTATGAAATTTGGTATGATATACCGGTATGGTCCAAGGACGCGACTGTAACAATTTGGTAAAAATTGGACGGTCACTCATCCAGATATCAACCAAAGTCAATTTTGCTTCGGACTTCGAAAAAAAAATCCAATTTTTTTCACATTTTATTTCATTCCTGATTACACGGGGAGTATTTTAAGATGGAAAATTTTCAACAAAATTTCTAGACTATTAAAAAAAAAGTTCAATTTTCGGACACCTTTAAATGATACCTTATTACATGGGGAGTATTTTGAGATAAAAAAATTTCGACCGAAAATCGGCCGCCATATAGGCGGCTGGGGAGCATTTTCACTTTTTTTTTATTTCAATTTACTTTCTTTTAATACGTATTCTGCAAATGTAATAGAAAGTCGTGTGATGTTCACACCAGATATTTTTTTTTTTTTTTACAATCACCTTAAGGCGTAAGGTAACCGACAATTTCAGATAATAAAATCGTTTACCCTAATTTTTGTTTGTCCGGTATCTATTCGCCTACCTTTGTTATTGTGCATATTTTAGGGTACTTACCTTGAAAAAATCATCGAATTCAATTTGCTTTAATTTTGTAGGAAATTTTCTCAAATTTAAACATATGTTTTTACTTTTTACATTAAGGGCGTGGTTTAGGAATAATAGACGGAAAACTAAAAAAGTGCCGAAAGTATGCTCTTTTTTCGAGGTTTTTTGCCCTCCAAAAGTTATCCCCCAGGATTTCGAGGTCGTAAAATTGGTTCCACACTCAGCTCAGTATACCTAACAATCCTGGCTAAGAAAATTGTTTAACTTTGAAAAAAAATTTCCGACCATCGGCCACTTACTTGACTTACAGGCTGCTGTAAGAGCATATTAACTGAATATAAAATAAAGTTTGACAACACCATGTAGGAAATTTTGTATACTTTAATTTTGAGTCCCATAAAAATTGCGAAGGACCCACGGTTTAGGAGTTATAAGCGAAAACTGAAAAATTGGGAAATTTTGACCATCTTCTGGCAGTTTTTCCGCCGCCAAAAGTTCTCCCCTCAACTCTCGAGGTCTCAATTTTAGTATTACACTCCCCCCACCATACCTAACGATCCTATGAAAAAAGAAAAATTGTTTACCCTAATTATTGCAAGGTGGATCTCCTCTATCTATTAGACTAAATACTAAATGCCAAGTTGAAATTGAGAAAAGGTTGAAGGAAAATTAACGGAATGATGATAGGGGTAATAATGCGTCGAAATGTTTCGTGTAATATACACACTGGCGTGCAGAGGCCAGAACTTGGCCTGGGGCATTGCCGTGCGCCTAGATCCCAGGTGTTTTTACAAAGAATCTCCCAAGTCTGATTGACCAAAGTAAAGGCTAATGAGTGTGATGAACAAATTCAATGCTGCCAGACATTCCACTTTAGATTGATCCTGAAAACAAATCAGAGTTTTAATACTAGTAGTTCTGTGAACTGTAGACCTCACTCAGTCTCTTTTGCCCAAGCTGAGACGAAGGTACGAAAAGGACAGAAAACATGTTTTATTTACAATCACTCAAAAGATTTAAAGAATGGTTGACATTTTTTTAAACAATAGATTTAGGCTGCGGTGTCATTATTCCGAATTTTGCGTGTGAAAACTTGCGAAAATTTCGCACGCTAAAGTGTGGTGACAATATTGCCAATTGACACGAATTCTGCATGCGAATTTAATTTAGTAGGTACCCATATATCTTTTTTTTTTTGAGTTTACGAGGGTTTCCCCCATTTTTACATAAAAAAAATGAAAAGACACATCTAAATTGTAGATTTGTCTCTACATTGCTTATCCTAAATATATACAGCCCCTTGTGTAACTGACTGACTGACTCACTCACTCACTCACTCACTCACTCACTCACTCACTCACTCACTCACCCTGATTCCAAAAAAGTGATTTTTAGCCCATGGTCTGTACGTATGTATGTACCTATGTATGTGTGTACTACAGGTTTAAATGGGAAAATTGGAAAAGGTGGTATACAAAATATCTCAAGAACGGTTAGTCGTAAAGCGATGAAATTTGGTATGATATACCGGTATGGTCCAAGGACGTGACTGTAACAATTTGGTTAAAATCGGATAGTCACTCATCCAGATTTTAACCAAAGTCAATGTTTCTTCAGTGGGCAAAGGTGGTATACAAATTTTAACCCATGGTCTGTACGTTACGTACGTACTACAGGTTTAAATGGGAAAAAGTAGAAAGTTGTGAACAAAATATCTCAAGAACGGTTTGTCTAGAGAATGAAATTTGGTATGCTATCCCGGTATGGTCCAAGGACGCGACTGTAACAATTTGGTAAAAATCGGATCATCCCATCCAGATATTAACCAAAGTACGGTATGCTATCCCGGTATGGTCCAAGGACGCGACTGTAACAATTTGGTAAAAATCGGATAGTCACCCATCCAGATATCATGTATGCTATCCCGGTATGGTCCAAGGACGCGACTGTAACAATTTGGTAAAAATCGGATAATCACCCATCCAGATATTACCAAAGTACGGTATGCTATCCCGGTATGGTCCAAGGACGCGACTGTAACAATTTGGTAAAAATCGGATAGTCACCCATCCAGATATCATGTATGCTATCCCGGTATGGTCCAAGGACGCGACTGTAACAATTTGGTAAAAATCGGATAATCACCCATCCAGATATTTCCCCGGTATGGACGTATGGTCCAAGGACGCGACTGTAACTGCTGTAACAATTTGGTAAAAATCGGATAATCACCCATCCAGATATTAACAAAAGTAATTGTTACTTAACCCTCATTTCGTGGAAAATGTTGAAAAGGTTGTGAACAAAATATCTCAAGAACGGTTTGTCATAGAGAAAACTGTCTGACTTACGGTTAAGAAGTTGCGGGTTCGATACTTCCCTGTGCCGACAAATTTCCCTTTTATTCGTGAACCGTTACCAAATAAGCAAGTGAATAGTTGATCCCATGTGATTTTTCACGCGGAAATGGTGCTACTTTTAGCACTCTCTGACTTACAGTTGAGAAGTTGCGGGTTCGATACTCCCCGGTGTCAACAAATTTCCCTTTTATTTGTGAACTACTTTACCTCTGACTTACAGTTGAGAAGTTGCGGGTTCGATACTCCCCGGTGTCAACAAAGTAATTTCCCTTTTCCCTTTTATTTGTGAACCATTAACAAGTAAGCATGTGAATAGTTGATCCCATGGGATTTTTCACGCCGAATCGAATGGTGAAACTTTTAGAACTGTCCGACTTACAGTTAAGTTGCGGGTTCGATACTCCCCTGTGTCAACAAATTCCCCTTTTAGTAGTTATTACATTTTTCTTTTTACTTTCTATTTCTTTTCAAATACCTACGTGTCCTACGTATTCTGCAAATGTAATAGAAAGTCGTGTGATGTTCACACCAGATTTTTTTTTTTCTTCTTCTTCTTTCTGTCAACACATCACAAGTAAAGCACTATGTTCTTAGAGCTGAATCTTCCTAGTCTGAAACTTTAGAGTGATCGCTACCAAAAGAACTGGCACAAATGAGCAGTGACCAGTGTTATTATAGGGTTAGGTTAAACGCATAAAGGAGGACTATATAGAGGTGTTGTAATTTTGAGTGTATGGCCGCCATACACGCCCTACATATAGACTGTGCCACTGAGAGGAGTTTTCTAACTTATTCGTTTAGGATGAAATCCGCTCCGGGCCGTAATCCAGCCCGTGACCTAGCCTTCCCAGTTCCGTGAATCTGAAGAAACTATAGAGGTGTTGTAATTTTGAGTGTATGGCCGCCATACACGCCCTAAATATAGACTGTGCCACTGAGAGGAGTTTTTAAAACAATTATCACCAGACCTTGTAAGGCCTCCATTTTGATTTCGGTTCTCATAAAGTTTTCTAAAACAATTATCACCAGACCTTGTAAGGCCTCCATTTTGATTTTGGTTCTCCTAGTGGCCGTTAGTGTATGGCCGCCATACACGCCCTACATAATTATAGACTGTGCCACTGAGAGGAGTTTTTAAAACAATTATCACCAGACCTTGTAAGGCCTCCATTTTGATTTCGGTTCTCATAAATGAAAGGAAAGGAAATACGCCGAATTTTGAGAACTGAAATCCCGAGAGAAAGGAAAGAAGGGACCAAGGATTCTATTAGGAAACTCAAAGTACAGGGTGGTTGGAAAAAAGAGAGACAAAAAAAAAATCCAGTTTTCGTTCGTAAAGATCATGGGCTAAAAATCACTTTTTTTTTGGAGAGCTTAGTCTGGCTGGATTAGGAAACCCAAAGTACAGGGTGGTTGGAAAAAAGAGAGACAAAAAAAAAAATCCAGTTTTCGTTCGTAAAGATCATGGGCTAAAAATCACTTTTTTTTTGGAGAGCTTAGTCTGGCTGGGGGACTTTAAACAGGGAGTAGACCAGCTTAGTCTGGCTGGGGACTTTAAACAGGGAGTAGACCCAGCTTAGTTGGCTGGGGGACTTTAAACAGGGAGTAGACCAACTTAGTCTGGCTGGGGGACTTCAAACAGGGAGTAGACCAGCTTAGTCTGGCTGGGGGACTTTAAACAGGGAGTAGACCAGCTTAGTCTGGCTGGGGGAGAGAGAGAGAGAGAAGAGGTCTTAGTATTGCCGCCTCATCTTAGAGGGAATAGTTCGAGGGTTCAGGTCCTTTTTCATGGTGAGGTGATGGTCCTATCCAATTTATCCATCCAATGAAACAACAAAATATCATTAAAAAACGAAATAATATCCTTTCAAAATGTCCCTATAGTAACAGAAATAAGTTTGAAGAAGATTTGTGAAAGAAGAGCATGGTTAGCCTAGCCCAGTACTAATGAGCGTTTGCTTGCCATGCTTGAGATCGCGGGTTTGATGCCCAACACAGAAAATAAAATTACGCTTGTAGTTATTTTGATTGGAAATATTTCAACTGGTTGCTTTGTGGTGTTCTCGCGATGACCCAGCAGAAGATGCCCGATACTGCCCATTTAGGGAAATATCGGGCATCTTCTCGCCCATCTGTGGTACGACACAGACCACATGAGTCCAATCTTGCGGACGCGACGTTTCATTCGTACGAAGTAAAGGTTTAACTTTAGTGCTCTCTTTAGAATTTTAGTGTTTAAAGTTCGAGTTAATAAAGAAATAATAAAATATAGTAAAGTAAATTTTAGTGTTTGAAGTTCGAGTTAATAAAGAAATAATAAAATAAAGTAAAGTAAATTTTAGTGTTTGAAGTTCGAGTTAATAAAGAAATAATAAAATATAGTAAAGTAAATTTTAGTGTTTGAAGTTCGAGTTAATAAAGAAATAATAAAATATATTTTGTTATTTAGGTTTGATAAAGGAAAAGAAAATGTATCTCCTAAGGTCTTATCATCCCAAAATCGAAGAGAGAAGGAACAGGATAGGAAGAAAGCCAGCCGTTCCGAGAACTAACCTTATCTGTTTCGGAGAAAATCCTAAACATCCTTAGACAAGGTTCGTTCTTGGAACGGCTGACTCTCTCCTATCCTGTCCATTTCTCTTGGATTTTCGGACGATAAGATCTTCGTTGTTACAATCCCTTCTATTAAACCTTTTCAAAAATACTAGAACCTAAGAATTCTAGAGGTACAGTCCACTTCAACTGGGAAGTCCGATGACCTTTGGGTGCGCACTCGTCAAAAAATAGCTCGTTGATTAACAAGTAAGCATCGATTTTCGGACGATAAGATCTTCGTTGTTACAATTCCTTCTATTAAACCTTTTCAAAAATACTAGAACCTAAGAATTCTAGAGGTAACTGCTCTAATCAAATCCCTTGAAAAAGAAGAAAAAAAATCATTATTGCATTAGAAATTCATGGAAAAAAACTTTTCGTTGAGGTCGCCAGCCTAGTTAGCTAGTTGGTAGTGCGTCTGCCTCGTAAGCGCTAGGCCGCGGGTTCGATTCCCGCCCGGGGCGGATTTTATCCTGATGGGATAATGTTCGGACTTTAGATATGAAGTTTGGTGGTTTGAGTCCAAGTTATACCTACTAAGTATTTATTGAGGTGTTCTTATCTATTTACAATTGAGGGAATGATACAAGTCATAATCATAAAATATTTATTGTGACAAGCATTACATAATCATGCTTAACACAGTAAAAATGTGGTACTTATTTAGAAGTCACATCATTGGAAAACTGCTACAAAAAGGGGCTGTTACAAAGGAGCACTCATCAGTGTTATTATAGGGTTAACTTAAACACAGAAAGGAGCTTTCACAATTTGAGCAGTGACTGGTGTCATTATAAGCTTAGCTAAACAAAAAGAAGCTTTCTTTTTCATTGTCATGACTTCTGAATAATTACCCTTAAATACAAACTTCACAAAGCCATTTTTACATTAAAACCCAGTCTTGGATAATGCTGTAGTAATAGTTCCAAAACCATACCCTCCACAGGATGTGACACGAAACTTTTGGTTAAGATAGGTGCTGCCGTTGGCGGCATTTTGACCGCTTTTTGGCGGTTTTCGAACGTTTTTTTTTGCGATTTTCAGCTATACCGACTAAATGGTTAGAGGTATTGTAAAAGTTTAGCTATAAAAATAAGAACACCCAAAATAAGCATCATTCAATAGGATGATGAAAGTCGTGTGATGTTCACACCAGATTTTTTTACTTTGGTAATGCCACCACTGGCGAAGTCTATCTTGATAACCAAACCAAATGGTGTAACTAAATTCTTTGTCGAAAGGAGGAGGCGCTGTTTTCGAATCACCCTACAGTTTTAGGGAAAGAAAAAAGGTTTTCAGAGGTCTTCCTTTGTGCGATTTCGGTTCAAAAGAAATGCCGATATCCAACGATAATGATAATACTCCCTGCTTGGTTCTTTTGAAATCTCACAGGGGTTGATTGTTTGGGATTAGAGAAAAAAAAACTACCTATTCAAATTCCGTGAACCAAGGAACTTCTTCGATTTGAACGGCGGGTGGAACACAAGATACAAGGTTTGAGTTGGTAGGTACCTATACCTACCCAGATGAGTACTTACTGACTGAGTAGTGGTCGATTGGTCGATTCCACAATCAGAGTTTAAATTTAAACTCGGTTTAACTCTTGGATTAAGTAAGTGATTTGATTGGTGGATTTCAAAATGTTCAGCCAATCAGAATTTGAGATTACTTAATCTAAAGAGTTGAACCTAAACTGAGCTTTTGTTTTGATTCGTAGAAGCTTAACCCATTCTTTAGGGCTGTCACCGAGTAGTGGTCGATTCCACAATCGGAGTTCAAATTTAAACTCGGTTTAACTCTTGGATGAAGTAAGTGATTTGATTGGTGGATTTCAAAATGTTCAGCCAATTAGAATTGAGATTACGTCTTAATCCTTAATCTAAAGAGTTGAACCTAAACTGAGCTTTTGTTTTGATTCGTAGAAGCTTAACCCATTCTTTAGGGCTGTTTGCTCCTTAGACCCAAGCCTCTGAGTGTGCTTTTTACTTTCCTTATCCTATAGGAAGGAAAGTAATGTATTCGGGTCAAATTTTCGATGGTCAGATTTTAGTACCAAAACACGTTTTGAGGTCCCTAGAGCCTAAATCCAAAGTTTGAGCCATTGGCCCATTGGTCCGTGTGTGTGTGTCTGTCTGTAAACAATATATCTCGAGAACGGTAAGAGCTAGAGACTTGAAATTTGGTATGCAGCTGTCAAATGTGACAAGGATGCGACACGAAACTTTTGATTAAGATCGGTGCAACGCTTGTTTGTGTATGCTTTAGGTGGCTCTGTATACTTTTAGCCAGCATTGACAGCACGTTAAATGCACCCGTTTCCTATTTGATCACTGAAGTCAAGCAACATTGCGCGTGGTTTGTATGTGGATGGACGACCATCTGGGCAATTCCATTTAGCTGACTTTACCCACTCAGGCCGGGTGAGGTGTGAGGAGGTAGCTTGGTGCCAAATGAAGGGATTTACGCCCGGGGCGAACTTTTATCGTAAACAGATTAGATTCGTTCTCGGAACGGCTGGTTTTGTGTTTTGTCCTACCCATCTAGACTGGATTTCACATCTAGACTGCAACTCGTAGTATACGGCAGTTTTCATGTTGAAGGCTACATAGTCTTATGGGTCTGTTCACACTTCAACTTTAAGTTTAAGTGTGAACAAGCCCATAAGACTATGTAGCCATCAACATGAAAACTGCCGTATACTACAAGTTGCAGTCTAGTAGACTTGTATATATTCCAGGGCCGTAGCCTCTGTGTTATACTTGGGGTATAGAAGTACAAAATACATAGGGGTATACCTATTCAATAGATTATATATATTCCAGGGCCGTACCCTCTGTGTTATACTTGGGGTATAGAAGTACAAAATACATAGGGGTATACCTATTCAATAGATTGTATATATCCCAGGGCCGTAGCCTCTGTGTTATACTTGGGGTATAGAAGTACAAAATACATAGGGGTATACCTATTCAATAGATTGTATATATCCCAGGGCCGTAGCCTCTGTGTTATACTTGGGGTATAGAAGTACATAATACATAGGGGTATACCTATTCAATAGATTGTATATATCCCAGGGCCGTAGCCTCTGTGTTATACTTGGGGTATAGAAGTACATAATTCTTAGGGGTATACCTATTTAATAGATTATATATATCCCAGGGCCGTACCCTCTGTGTTATACTTGGGGTATAGAAGTACAAAATACATAGGGGTATACCTATTCAATAGATTGTATATATCCCAGAGCCATTGGTCCGTGTGTCTGTCTGTGTGTCTGTCTGTCTGTAAACAAAATATCTCGAGAACGGTAAGAGCTAGAGAC
>NW_007378735.1:68305-88289 GCF_000475195.1 Diaphorina citri
TACTTTTAGCCAGCAGTGACGGCACGTTAAATGCACCTGTTTCCTACTTGATCACTGAAGTCAAGCAACATTGCGCGTGGTTTGTATGTGGATGGACGACCATCTGGGCAATCCCCTTTTGCTGACTTTACCCCACTCAGGCTGGGTGAGGTGTGAGGAGGTAGCTTGGCGCCAAATGGAGGGACTTCCGCCCGGGGCGAACTTTTATCCTAAACAGATAAGGTTTGTTTGTGGGCCTGCTACCTGCTCTTACCCTGTCTTCTCTTTAATTTCGGAACTATAAAGACTGTATCAGCTATCAGTTCATCTTCAAAACTCAAGGGGACCTCAAAACGGACATTTCCACGATTCCACCCATTTCCCGATTTTGAAAATTCGCACAAATTTCAGTCCGTTGTTACAGTTCCCTCCATCAAACCTCTTCAGAAACCTTTATCCCTCTTTTCAGATACTCAATTCAATTCAATTTATTTGTACATATCATATACAATATTGTATGTGGTACAATGCTAAGACCAAACTCTTTTTTAGAACTTCGTTACTGGGGTTTAGATAGTTTAGAATTCTTAGGTTCAAAGTGTCTTCACAGACACAGGGTAGGTACCTACATAATTTGTCACATTACAGTGTTAGGCGGCAATTTTCATCGCATGGTAGAATAGAATAGAATAGAACAAAGTATGTGTACAGTAGAAGAAAGTACAGTTTGTACAAAGTAAGGAGGAAAAAAAAAACGATAAATTTTTACTTTCTTCTATTTCAAAGAGGTTTGATAGAGGGAACCGTAACAACCCAGCAACCTAGGTCTTATCGTCCCGAAAGTGAAGAGAGAAGGAACACAGGATAGGAGAAAGTCAGCCGTTCCGAGAACGAACCTTATCTGTCTAGCTTAAAGTTCGCCCGGGCGGAAATCGAACCCGCGACCTAGCGCTTACAAGGCAGACGCGTTACCCTCCAACTACTACACTGACTGACTTATCTAATCCTTGTTCTCTCATTCTCGTTTGATTTCAGGCATGGTCGAAAAACACTCGGATACAGAAGATCTACTCCAGTCGTCAGAGTGTGGCTCTAATCCTTGTTCTCTCATTCTGTTTGATTTCAGGCATGGTCGAAAAACACTCGGATACAGAAGATCTACTCCAGTCGTCAGAGTGTGGCTCTATGCTGCGAGGCCGAAGTGGTCTTTACACCGACACGCCCCTGTCTCGACTGAGCTCCCACTATGAGTGTGAAGATATGGGTGAGTAACTCTTGAATAGAAAAGTAAACGGCCCGGGTTCGATTCCCGGCGGCGTTGGAGTTTGCTAGAGGGAACTGTAATTGCCAAGGTACCTACCTCGGTGGTGTAGTGGTCAAGGCACTCGCCTGGTAAACAGGAGGGCGTGGCTTCAATCCCAGCCGAGGTATGGAATTTTATCCTCAGTATAATTTGAGAATTAGACCACAATAATAGCAGTAGCCTACTGCTGGAGTAAAGGGACTTTACAGTCCTATGCGAGCAGTATAAATAAGCACTATTATTATTATTATAGTCGTCCCGAATCGAAGAGTGAAAGAAAACAGGATAGGAGAAAGCTAGCTGGTAATATCTGTTTAGGTAAAAGCTCGGAACGGCTGGCTTTCACAGCACAGAGCCGAAAAAAACATGCCCACACATTCAATATAAAATTCAACTTGAATCTTCTTTATGTCCAAAATATGAAAAATACAATGGTTGCCCGAGCGGGAATCGAACCCATGACTTATGAACAAGTTTATCTAATTTATTTTATAAAATTTACACCTATTTTGTACCAAATACATGAGACCTTGTTTAGACTGCGGGAGTAAAGGGACTTTTCAGTCTCATTCTGGCAGTATTTGAGACTGAACGAAGCGAATAGAATTGTTTACGACGATTCAGACGGTTTCCATGGAAACAAGAATCACCATGTAAACAAAAATCACCATAGTAACGCCAGTTTTGTTTACAAAAAAGACTTTCCCCTAGAGACGCGGGCCGGTAACCATGGCAACGCCTCTGACGGTCTCGATAGCAACGAAAATCCCCACGGCAACGCCAGTTTTGTTTACAAAGACTCCCCACTTGGTTGTCATAGCAACGGAAATTTTGTTTACAAACAAAACCGGTACGCTTCTCCTTCGGCACAACAGAAAATTCTGAGGCGCTCCAAATCCGGGCTGATTGAACCGGAGGAAAAGATTGTCGATTTGGCCGTCGAAACGGCTAAGCTGTCGATCGACGGCAGGTCGCCTGTGGAAGAAAGACTGAACGGTGTTATAGATAGTTCTGGTAAAAGTACAAATGGTGTTCTAAATAGTGTTGGCGGTAAAAGCCGCCATCAAAGTCCGAAAGAGAACAGCCTCTTTTACAAGCACTACAACCTAGACAGGCAAACGGACGAAAAGCCAACGAGTAAACCTGAAAAGCCAACGAAAAGGGATCGTATAACGTCGCCAACGAAAACTGAAAAAAAGTCAGAAAAGGTCGCCAAGTCCACGAACAAACCCGAGGATTCGCGAAGCTCGGAAATCAAATAACGAGTAAACCTGAAAAGCCAACGAAAAGGGATCGTTTAACGTCGCCAACGAAAACTGAAAAAAAGTCAGAAAAGGTCGCCAAGTCCACGAACAAACCCGAGGATTCGCGAAGCTCGGAAATCAAAACAGGCAAACGGACGAAAAGCCAACGAGTAAACCTGAAAAGCCAACGAAAAGGGATCGTTTAACGTCGCCAACGAAAACCGAAAAAAAGTCAGAAAAGGTCGCCAAGTCCACGAACAAATCCGAGGATTCGCGAAGCTCGGAAATCAAACAGTCACGCGTCGTGCGAAATCTGAAGACATTTCTTCACACGAGCGCGGGCGGAAATGAGTGTGAAGATATGGGTGAGTAACTCTTGAATAGAATGGTAAACGTCCTGGGTTCGATTCCCGGCGGGGTTGGAGTTTGCTAGAGGGAACTGTAATTGCCAAGGTACCTACCTCGGTGGTGTAGTGGTCAAGGCGCTCGCCTGGTAAACAGGAGGGCGTGGGTTCAATCCCAGCCGAGGTATGGAATCCTCAATATAATTTGAGAATTTGACCACAATAATAGTAGTAGCCTACTGCTGGAGTAAAGGGACTTTTCAGTCCTATTATAAATTGAGAATTTGACCACAATAATAGTAGTAGCCTACTGCTGGAGTAAAGGGACTTTTCAGTCCTATGCGAGCATACAATAAGCACTATTATTATTGTCGTCCCGAATCGAAGAGTGAAGGAAGACAGGATAGGAGAAAGCTAGCTGTTAAAAAACATAATATCTGTTTAGGTAAAAGCTCGGAACGGCTGGCTTTCACAGCACAGAGCCGAAAAAAACATGCCCACAGATTCAATATAAAATTCAATTTGAATCTTCTTTATGTCCAAAATATGAAAAATACAATGGTTGCCCGAGCGGGAATCGAACCCATGACTTATGAACTAGTTTATCTAATTTATTTTATAAAATTTACACCTATTTTGTACCCTTGTTTAGACTCCCGGTGTAAAGGGACTTTTCAGTCTCATTCTGGCAGTATAAACAGGGTATATTCTATTCTATTCTAATAGATTTTTTCTTTATTTTTCCCTCAGGCGGTTTCACCAGTGTCGACGCGTCAGTTTCGCAAAGGCAGCGCTGTCACTCGACCGGGGGCGTAGAACGAGGGGGAGTACGTGAAGGAATCCTGATAGATCTCATGGACCATACGCCACTGATGCCCTGCGGTTGTCATGATAACCAAACACGCTGTTTCCATGGTAACGAAAAGAACGCACGCGGCGTCCTTAGCAACGAGAGAAAGTCGTATAGCAACGAAGAAAATGGACGCATTTTCCTTAGTAACCAAAGAGAGTCGCATAGCAACGAAGAAAAAGCACGCACTTTCCTTAGCAACCAAAGAGAGTCCCTTAGCAACGAAATAATCTCACGTAGCGTCGTTAGCAACCACAGAGACGCACGTGGGTTGCCTAGCAACGAAGACTCACGTCATAGCAACGAAGAAAATGCACGCATTTTCCTTAGCAACCAAAGACAGTCGCATGGCAACCAAAGGGACCCGCGAGGGTTGCCTAGCAACGGAGTTTGTTTACATAGTGAGAAGGAAAGGCGAGAACGTTGCCATGGAAACGGAATGGATGTAGTCGATGGTATTGCCCCCTGTCGGCTTTCTGATGAAATGGAGACTGAACCAACAAAGGTAAGCACCTGTACTTTAGTGGCCGAGTGGTCAAGAGCACTGACTCTCAACCTGGAGGTGCTGGGTTCAAATCCCGGTCTGGGTAACACAAACTTTTCCGTTCTTGGATAGGCATGGATGTAAAAGAATATGCCCCTAAGTCATGCAAAAGCGGTAGAGATAAGTAAAAAAAGAAAATAAAAAGTGTTTCTTCGTAGCAATGAAACAACTGCTACATTAGACGTGTGTGGTCTGTGTCGTAGCACGCCCATCCCGTTATATTTCCCTCATCAGATGGGCGATAAGAGACACAATACTTCCCATTTAGGTGCTGGGTCAACACGAGAACACCAGAAAGTAATACATAGAAAAACATAGGATTACATAGGGATATACCTATTCAATAGACTGTATAGCTTACAGGGCCGTAGTATAATACATAGGGGTATACCTATTCAATCCTGTGTCGTAGCATGCCCATCCCGTTGTATTTCCCTCATCAGATGGCCGATATAAGAGACACAATACTTCCCATTTAGGTGCTGGGTCAACACGAGAACACCAGAAAGTAACCTGTTGAAATGTTTGCAATCGAAAAACGAGTACCAATTTTTGTCGATTGTGGAATTCGAACCTTGGACCTTCTTCATGGATTTTTTTTTTTTTTTATTATTATTTTTCTTTTAAGTTTAGATCGTGTTTTCAGCCATTATTGTTAACATATCTCTCTTCTGTTTTTATCTACAGGATGTCACCTACGACGTGTCAACCGTGTCCAGTCGATCTGCGCTGGAGAAAAAGTCGAGGAAAGAATTCGCGCTCACCCTGTATGATTTGGATGGGCGGGGTCAACTGAATAGACACGTAAGTGAGACACCCTGTTTAGATTCTGAGGGACTTTTTTCCTCATTCAGTTTTATGAAGATTTTTTGTTATTTAGGTTTGATAAAGGAAAAGAAAATGTATCTCCTAAGGTCTTTTCATCCCGAAAGCGAAGAGAGAAGGAAGACAGGATAGGAAGAAAGCCCGCCGTTCCGAGAACGAACATTATCTGTTTCGGAGAAAATCCTAAACATCCTTAGACAAGGTTCGTTCTTGGAACGGCTGACTCTCTCCTATCCTGTCCATTTCTCTTGGATTTTCGGACGATAAGATCTTCGTTGTTACAATCCCTTCTATTAAACCTTTTCAAAAATACTAGAACCTAAGAATTCTAGAGGTACAGTCCACTTCAACTGGGAAGTCCGATGACCTTTGGGTGCGCACTCGTCAAAAAATAGCTCGTTGATTAACAAGTAAGCATGTGAATAGTTGATCCCATGGGATTTTTCACGTCGAATCGAATGGTGAAACTTTTAGAACTGTCCGACTTACAGTTGAGAAGTTGCGGTTCCCCTCCATGCGCTTCCATCGGACTTCCCAGTTGACGTGGACTGTAACTGCTCTAATCAAATCCCTTGAAAAAGAAGAAAAAAAATCATTATTGCATTAGAAATTCATGGAAAAAAACTTTTCGTTGAGGTCGCCAGCCTAGTTAGCTCCAGAGAGCACACTGGAAAAGGCCGTCCAGCCGAAAAAGTCCGTTCAAGAACCAACCTACAAAGTGCAACCCTCAAACGGCCAGTTATTACCCTCCAAACATCACTTCCAACCGTCTAAAAACCAGTCCCAACCTTCCAATAGTCATTTTCAATCCTCAAACAGCCAGTTTTCGTCCACCAAAAGTCACCTCCAACCCTCCAAAAGTCAGTCCCAACCTTCCAGTAGTCACTTCTCCAAAAGCGGAATTTCCGATATATACGCCTCCGGGAAGCAAACTTTTGAAGATACTTCCCCACTGGAACCCACCCGTGCCATATGTGATTCTGCCAACGGTACAGCCCAGTTTCCTCAAAATATATATGCTTTGGACGCCGCTTTGTGTCCTTCCGAAGACAGAAATGGGCTTGACAATATATATACGTCCCGCAATCTTTTGTGTCCTTCGGAAGACAGAAGTGGGTCTGACAATGTATTTCGGTCCAGAAATCTGTATTCCTCCAGCAATAGATACGCCTTTGAAAACCAATGGATCGGCGAAGATTACGATCCCTCCCATCCTAACGCTGTGAACTCCAACAGCCGACTGGCTGACTCTCGATTGGCGATGTCTACCGAACACCTCGTTCCGAACTCCCCCGAACTGTCGCGAAGACGCACGAAGTCCATCGAGGAGTGTCTCGTGCCGGCAAGTGAGTCGTTCAAGGGCTGTCTGAGCGTGCCGCTGAATGAGGCGTTCAAGGAGAACCGAAGCCCAAATGTGGACGCTGTAAGGCGTGGTGCCTATAGTGAGGGTGGTGAGCCTAGTTTGACTAGCGCTGAGATGGGTAGACGGGCGATTCTGCCTAGTTTAAGCGCTTCCAGTCTTCAAAATAGTTCAAGCTTCCAAAACACTTCCAGTATTAGTCACCCCCTGCCAAGTCCTGAAAGCAGGAATTTAAACGCCACAGTACCTCCAATTAGTCAATTGTCCTCTTCAATCTCTACTGCCCTTCAAAACCCCAGCATCCAAAGGCTAAATCCCACACTGCCCCAAATCAGTCAATCGTCCGCCAAATCCGCCGAAAGCGGATCGCTCTTCTCGAGCGGCGTCCGCAAAACCGCCGCCAATTTCGGGTTTGGCGGCAAGCGGTGTGCCCGGTCGGGCCTCCAAAACCTGCTGTCGACAAAGAAGACATGTCTGCCGTCAAGCGTTGGAAAGCTTTCTCTGCTCAACCCCGCAAAAGGTTCTCAGACGGGCGGGAAGTTTTCCTACGAAAAACTCGATGACGGCGGGTATTATCAGAGTTTTACCGGAATCAACGGAGTCTCCGGTATGGACAGGCTTAGCGAGACGAAGCCCCTCGAAGCGAGCGAACGTGTCTGCCTGCCAGCGTTGGGAAGCTGTCGCTGCTGAACCCCGCAAAAGGTTCTCAGACGGGCGGAAAGTTTTCATATGAAAAACTCGATGATGGCGGGTATTATCAGAGTTTTACCGGAATCAACGGAGTCTCCGGTATGGACAGGCTTAGCGAGACGAAGCCCCTCGAAGCGAGTGAATCCGAGAAGGCCCGACCTTCCCCGAGCGAGTCCCCGCTGTCGAATGAATACGTCGAGCCCGCCTGCGTGAGCTCTCGACCGCCCTGCCTACTCCCGTGGGAGATGCCCGGTGGAGCGCTCAGCGCGCCCGGCAACCGAGGCAGGTCCCCCGGAAAACGCCCGAACGAGACGCTCTCTCCCGCGAATCTGTCTCCCGCTGCTAGAGGCGAAGCTGGAATTTCACCGCGGGGCGGGCCTGTCCCCCGCGTGCTCAGGAATAGGAAGGCTACACGGAAGTTGAGGCGGCGGCATTCGGTGTGCGCGCCGGTGGTTGTGTCTGGCTGGCCGCAGGAGGATCGAGAGGCGGATGTGTCCGCGGATGAAGAAGAGGATAGTGACTTTGGGTGAGTACTTTTTTCCCCAGATAGAAAGTAACCTTCGGGGTTCGATTCTCAGCGTTTTCAAACTATTTTCGACAAAAAAAAGAACAAAAAAAAAAAAAAAAAAAAAAAAAAAAAAAAAAAAAAGGGAAAAAAAATTTTTTTTTTTAACGCTACCTAAAGCTGTTTTCTACGTTGGCGAACACTTTAAATAACTTAAATTGAGAGTTAGATACCCCGGTTGTGACGAATTGTTTCGAAATGGAATACATGTTGCTTTTTTTTTAACTTAATAAATAGAAAACTCTTGACTTTTTGTTTTACAAATTTAATATATCTAACCTTAACACAGCCGCTTGTGTAACCTACGTTTCTATAAAACTCAGGGACGATTCCCACAGCCATTCTGACCTATCACCTCTTTTCAATCTATTAAAAATATACAATATTTACAGTGAAAAGCTTGATCTGTCAGTTTCTTTTAGTAAGTTCTCAAATCAAGTTGCAAAATGTTTTATTCCTAATAGCTAGGTACGTAAATATTATGTAGGTAAATGTTTACATTCTATGTTTTTATTTTATTTTATCCCCCCTCGTATTATCTCATACAAGTAGAATTAAGGAATTTTGTAAATTACATGTAACATGCCATAATATTGTAATAAAATATAATTGAATTGAATTGAAATAATTCAACGGGTTACTTTCTGATGTTCACCGTTTCACAGCATTGCTATTTCGTAGCGATGAAACATCTTCATTGGACTTACGGGTATACTGGCTGTGTCGTAACAAAGAGTTTCAATGCACTACATAAACATTTACTTGGATTTATCGGTAGTCAGCTTTGCTACGTAGATATGTAACGAAAAGCTTCAGCACTAGCGTGTCTGCCTTGTTCGTAGCGTGTCTGCCTTGTAAGCACTCACAGGTTCGATTCCCGCCCGGGGCGAATTTTGTCTTGAACAGATGAAGTTCGTTCTCGGAACGGCTGGCTGTCTCCTATTCTGTCTTCCTTCTCTCTTCGCTTTCGGGATGATAAGACCTTAGCAGTTAGAGTTCCCTCTATCAAACCTCTTACAAGAAAAGTTAGGTTTCGCTTGTTCAACTAGCCCTTTCCCTCTGTGGTCTGTTCCTAGCAGACCATTTTCATTTCCAATCAAAACATAACTAACACCTCCCTCTTTTTCTCTCTTACAGGAAACCCTCCTTCCACCATCACCACCACTCTCACCACTCCACCTCTCACCTTCCCTTCCCCTACAACCAACACCTGCCACCCACCCTAGAACACCCCGACACACCCCACCACCGTCGCTACACCACCAACAGTATACTGTCCCACCCACGAAACACCCACTCGCCCGAGGAAAGACCTTGCTCGGGGAACCTTGGGAACTTTTCCCGCGGAAGGCACTCCAGCCCGCCCGGAGCCAGCGCCTCCGCCGCGAAACCCCGTTTCGCGTCCCGCCTCCCTCGCCAGTTCACGCGGGCGAGCGATCTCGAGACCGCCCTGTCCCAGCAGTTCGAACAGCACCAGGCCAAACTGAGCTCGCGGGAGCAGAAGCTCTCCCGCGTTGGAGAACTCACCGTTGCCAATGTGAACGCGAAAAACGATTACGTCGCGCTTGGGAGAGGTCCGCCAGCGGTGGAAGCTTCGTTGGAGCCACCGGTTGGGAAGAAATCTCCCTACCAGTTGACGGAATCTAAGAAGAGTCCCTATTACCATAGATACGTGAAGCAGAGCGCTAAGCGGAGAAATCATAGTTTTCACTTCAACAAGAACGATTTTGTGGAAACCGATGCGCCACCGCTTGATGCGATTGAAGGAAACGTTGGTGCCGGTGTTAAGACGGTGAAACGGTTGGGGAAAACGCGGAGCTTTCACTGTACGACATTTAGGATAAAATCCGCCTCGGGGTCATTTCAAACTTCAAAGGTAACTAGGCTGGTTAAGTTCATCTGGTTTTGTCTGTCTGGCTAGGGGACATTAAACAGAGAGAAGACTAGCGTCTGGCTGTGGGACTATAAACAGGGAGGAGAACAGCTGATACGTGAAACAGAGCGCTAAGCGGAGAAATCATAGTTTTCACTTCAACAAGAACGATTTTGTGGAAACCGATGCCCCACCGCTTGATGCGATTGAAGGAAACGTTGGTGCCGGTGTTAAGACGGTGAAACGGTTGGGGAAAACGCGGAGCTTTCACTGTACGAGTAACGCTGGTGAGCCAAATCCAACGTTAAGTGGGGCCAAGCCAACAACAGGTGGTCCTAACCCAACGTTAAGTGGAGCCAAGCCAACCTTAGGCGGACACAACCCAACATTAACCGGGCTCAACCCACCTTCAAGTGGAGCCAACCCAACAATACCTGTATCTCCCGAAAGCCACGATACCTCGTTACCCCTCCCGCGAAAGCACCTGGGCCGACAGTGGGGCCAAGCCAACAATAGGTGGTCCCAACCCAACGTTAACCGGGCTCAACCCACCTTCAAGTGGAGCCAACCCAGCAATACCTGTATCTCCCGAAAGCCACGATACCTCGTTACCCCTCCCGCGAAAGCACCTGGGCCGAAGGAAACCCTCCAAATCGCCATCGAAAGTCAGCCCCGATCCGATTTACGACGAAATCAACCTGGCCGAAAGCCAAAAACTGGAGGCAGAACTTCTAAGTCAGCCCCTCTACCGCAAAGTGCCGCTAAAAGAGACGTTCAATCTGAGACTGACTCTGCGCAGTTTGACGTGAAATCTGACGTCATAACTCTTTGAACTTTTTCATTAGAACGGCAATTAAAAATTGAATTTTCGACCTTTAGAAGTTAAGTTACTTTTTCGGAGTTTCGACCTCAGATTTGGATTTTTCACAACTTTTTACGTAGGAATTGACCATTTATTAATAATTGTTACCCCTGAGACTGAACGAAGCGAATAGGATTGTTTACGACGACTCAGACGGTTTCCATGGAAACAAGAATCACCATGTAAACAAAAATCACCATAGTAACGCCAGTTTTGTTTACAAAAAAGACTTCCCCCTAGAGACGCGGGCCGGTAACCATGGCAACGCCTCTGACGGTCTCGATAGCAACGAAAATCCCCATGGCAACGCCAGTTTTGTTTACAAAGACTCCCCACTTGGTTGTCATAGCAACGGAAATTTTGTTTACAAACAAAACCGGTACGCTTCTCGTTACCCATTTGCAACTGCTCCATTCTCAAACTGGTTACGATAATAACTCTCGGACCATTGCCCTTCCTGAATATTTCAGTCTGTAAGTAGGGCTGTGTTAAGGAAGGGGGGGGGAGCCCAAAATTTGTGGAAAGGCTCTGCGTGGGACAGCGTCATTTCTCTTCTTTAAAGTCAGCTCCCATGGCGTAGTGGTCACTGCACTCGCCTTGCACGCGGGAGACCCGGGTTCGATTCCCGGCGGGGTCAAGAAATTTGTATCATGCAAATGATTGATCCCGTGACTGGCTGTTGCGGGGCCCACTCAGCCTCGTGAGGAAAATGAGTAGCTATGACATGTAAATGCGCATAGCGACCGGTGCCAGCATGGTAGGTAAACATTGGTTGTTAGGATTATTGAGATATGTATTGGGAAAAATCCTACAATGCTGCAGTGAGCACCAAAGTTGTGACATAACACAAAGAAATTGCATTTACAAATCCTCTGTATGGTAAACAATGTAATCAAGTAAACATGTCTGCTAAATTTTATTTAAAGCGGGCAAACTGATCAAAAGTTACGGTGAAACAAGGAGTTTCATTATAAATGCAAGAGGTTTGATAGAGGGAACTGTAACTGATAAGGTCTTATCGTCCCGAAATCGACGAAGAAGGAAGACAGGATAGGAGAAAGTCGGCCATTCCGAGAGCGAACATTATTCAATCAATGTGATTTCTCAATTTTCTCGCTCTCGAATTTTCGACCCATTATTCGTTCAGGATAAAATCTGCCTTGGGTAGGAATCGAACCCGCGGCCTAGCGCTTACAAGACAGTCGCGTTACCAAAGTAACTAGGCTGGCGACTAGAAATAAAAACAAGCTTTTGGTCAGACCCAAACAGAAATCGACTTTCCATTTTTCGAATAAGCTGAATTTATTATTGTTATTTTTATTTCGTTTCAGAGGAACGAGTATTCGGAAAGCATAGGTTGTCAAATTATCAAGCAAGATGATGTTACTCAGGTAAGTAGTGCCAACAAGAAAAACTGACTTCCTTTCCAATTGAACCCACTTCCCTTATTTTGAAAAAAAAAAAAACTTTCTCCGCCAAAGACAAGAGAAACGGCAAACGAAAAATACTTATCCAAAGAGCGCTTAGAATCAGGAAAGTATTTTTCACCATTTTCTTATCTATTGTTCCTCTATTCTCTTATCCATTTCCCCAGGAGGGGTTGCCATGTGGAAAGACTGGAAGAAGAAGAATTAGAAAGACTGGGAGAAGAAGAGCAAGAAGAAGAGGAAGGAGAAGTAGAAAGTGTAGAAAGAATAGAGGAAGAAGAAGAAGGAAATCTAGACAATTTACAAAGATTAGGAAATGATTTAGAAGCGGATGAACAATTGGACACAGACGATTTAGGCCGCGAAAGCAATGAAGACCAAATAGAAATGGCCGGGAGAGAATTGGAAAGCAGGTCGGTAGAAAGTCGCAGCTCGCTTGACGATGGTGAACAAATGGCTGGTGACGAGAGAGGGATGAGAAGAGAGAAGGGCGTGCAGTTGCATAAGCATGTGCATCATCATTTCTACCATTTTGACTCCGTGCTAGCATGACGCTTTCTGTTGCCAGGGCAACGCGAATCGGCAAACCACGGAATCTTGTCGGAAAACATCGGAAACGTGTCGTAAAACATCGGAACCTTGCCGGGAAAACATCATCGTCAATGTGCTCCCCCCTAACACTCCCCCAAGGAGGCACTGCAGCCACGGCGCGGGCAAAACAGCCCAATGCTCACTCCATTACTTGAAGCACAAATATCGGGATGAAAACGAAAAGCTGGCGCGGGAGCAGGTGCTGAAATGGTTGGAGAATGATTTCACGTGTACGAGTACGGACAGTGAGAGTAAAGCTTCGGACGAGGAGGATTTGTTGGAAAGCGAAGAAGAAGATGAAGAAGACCATGTTGAAAGACTAGAAGAAGAAGAATTAGAAAGACTGGGAGAAGAAGAGCAAGAAGAAGAAGAAGAAGAAGGAGAAGTAGAAAGAATAGAGGAAGAAGAAGAAGGAAATCTAGACAGTTTACAAAGATTAGGAAATGATTTAGAAGCGGATGAACAATTAGACACGGACGATTTAGGCCGCGAAAGCAACGAAGACCGATTAGAATTGGCCGGGAGAGAATTGGAAAGCAGGTCGGTAGAAAGTCGCAGCTCGCTTGACGACGGTGAACAAATGGATGGTGACGAGAGAGGGATGAGAAGAGAGAAGGGCGTGCAGTTGCATAAGCATGTGCATCATCATTTCTACCATTTTGACTCCGTGCTAGTGTAAAGCTCTTCACACCCGGTTCGGAGAACGCTTAAATCCCGTCCGGAGAACGGTTAAATCTGTCCCAGGAAACGAGTACTTCAGTACGATTACCCAAAACAGCCAGTGTGGGACTGAAAATTCCCTCTTCCTATAGTGTGTCCAGATCAATGTGACAGCAAAAAAATAGGCATTGTTGCCAAACATGTCACATGTGCAATGGTAGCCGAAAGCCACGATACCTCGTTACCCCTCCCGCGAAAGCACCTGGGCCGAAGGAAACCCTCCAAATCGCCATCGAAAGTCAGCCCCGATCCGATTTACGACGAAATCAACCTGGCCGAAAGCCAAAAACTGGAGGCAGAACTTCTAAGTCAGCCCCTCTACCGCAAAGTGCCGCTAAAAGAGACGTTCAATTTGAGACTGAACGAAGCGAATAGAATTGTTTACGACGATTCAGACGGTTTCCATGGAAACAAGAATCACCATGTAAACAAAAATCACCATAGTAACGCCAGTTTTGTTTACAAAAAAGACTTCCCCCTAGAGACGCGGGCCGGTAACCATGGCAACGCCTCTGACGGTCTCGATAGCAACGAAAATCCCCATGGCAACGCCAGTTTTGTTTACAAAGACTCCCCACTTGGTTGTCATAGCAACGGAAATTTTGTTTACAAACAAAACCGGTACGCTTCTCCTTCGGCACAACAGAAAATTCTGAGGCGCTCCAAATCCGGGCTGATTGAACCGGAAGAAAAGATTGTCGATTTGGCCGTCGAAACGGCTAAGCTGTCGATCGACGGCAGGTCGCCTGTGGACGAAAGACTGAACGGTGTTATAGATAGTTCTGGTAAAAGTACAAATGGTGTTCTAAATAGTGTTGGCGGTAAAAGCCGCCATCAAAGTCCGAAAGAGAACAGCCTCTTATACAAGCACTACAACCTAGACAGGCAAACGGACGAAAAGCCAACGAGTAAACCTGAAAAGCCAACGAAAAGGGATCGTCTAACGTCGCCAACGAAAACCGAAAGAAAGTCAGAAAAGGTCGCCAAGTCCACGAACAAACCCGATTCGCGAAGCTCGGAAATCAAACAGTCACGCGTCGTGCGAAATCTGAAGACATTTCTTCACACGAGCGCGGGCAGAAATTCCCGAACGAAAAACGAAGAGATCAACCAATGGGAAGCGTCCCGCGACCTGATTGGCGGAGAGGGAAAAGTGGGTGGAGCCAGTACTTCCCCACTGGAACCCACCCGTGCCATATGTGATTCTGCCAACGAAACAGCCCAGTTTCCTCAAAATATGTATGCTTTGGACGCCGCTTTGTGTCCTTCGGAAGACAGAAATGGGCTTGACAATATATATACGTCCCGCAATCTTTTGTGTCCTTCGGAAGACAGAAGTGGGTCTAACAATATATATGGGTCCAGAAATCTGTATTCCTCCAGCAATAGATACGCCTTTGAAAACCAATGGATCAGCGAAGATTACGATCCCTCCCATCCTAACGCTGTGAACTCCAACAGCCGACTGGCTGACTCTCGATTGGCGATGTCTACCGAACACCCGGAAATCAAACAGTCACGCGTCGTGCGAAATCTGAAGACATTTCTTCACACGAGCGCGGGCGGAAATTCCCGAACGAAAAACGAAGAGATCGACCAATGGGAAGCGTCCCGCGACCTGATTGGCGGAGAGGGAAAAGTGGGAGGAGCCAATCCTGGCCGAGAAAGAGTCTCATTGGACAGGCTAAGAGAGGGGAAACCCGCGCGAGACTCGAAATCGGAGCGGCGAGAGGAGAAACGAGCACGGGAAGAGGGGAAGCGAAGAGGAGGGGAAGTGGGCGGAGTCATTAACAATCACATCTATGTGAATACGCGCGAGCATCACCTGTGGCGAGAAAGAGTCTCATTGGACAGGCCAAAAGAGGGGAAACCCGCGCGAGACTCGAAATCGGAGCGGCGAGAGGAGAAACGAGGGCGGGAAGAGGGGAAAGGTCGATCACGGGAAGAGGGGAAGCGAAAAGGAGGGGAAGTGGGCGGAGTCATTAACAATCACATCTATGTGAATACGCGCGAGCATCACCTGTGTTGTATAAATGTCCTGGAACACACGCTCTGTTGCCATAGCAACGTACGGCATGACGCTTTCTGTTGCCAGGGCAACGCGAATCGGCAAACCTCGGAATCTTGTCGGAAAACATCGGAACCGTGTCGTAAAACATCGGATTCTTGTCGGCAAACATCCGAATCTTGTCGTAAATCTTCGGAACCTTTCCGAAAATCATCGGAATCTTGCCGGGAAAACATCATCGTCAATGTGCTCCCCCCTAATACTCCCCCGCGGAGGCACTGCAGCCACGGCGCGGGCAAAACAGCCCAGTGCTCACTCCATTATTTGAAGCACAAATATCGGGATGAAAACATGACGCTTTCTGTTGCCAGGGCAACGCGAATCGGCAAACCACGGAAAGGTGTCGTAAAACATCGGATTCTTGTCGGCAAACATCCGAATCTTGTCGTAAATCATCCGAATCTTGCCGGGAAAACATCATCGTCAATGTGCTCCCTCCTAACACTCCCCCGCGGAGGCACTGCAGCCACGGCGCGGGCAAAACAGCCCAGTGCTCACTCCATTATTTGAAGCACAAATATCGGGATGAAAACGAAAAGCTGGCGCGGGAGCAGGTGCTGAAATGGTTGGAGAATGATTTCACGTGTACGAGTACGAACTGTCGCGAAGACGCACGAAGTCCATCGAGGAGTGTCTCGTGCCGGCAAGTGAGTCGTTCAAGGGCTGTCTGAGCGTGCCGCTGAATGAGGCGTTCAAGGAGAACCGAAGCCCAAATGTGGACGCTGTAAGGCGTGGTGCCTATAGTGAGGGTGGTGAGCCTAGTTTGACTAGCGCTGAGGAGGATTTTTTACTATAAAAAGAGTACCTATACAAGACTTCTACCCTCAAAAACCACGAGTAAACTACCATTGGAAGAATTTAGAAATCTAGTGATTTTCAAGTCAAATCTAGTGATTTTTTTTCCTCGAATCTAGTGATTTTTTAAAATTTGGAGTGGAGACCCTGTCGACGGCGTCGACTTTGTGTGGACACTCCTTTAGGTAGGTATACCTATCGGCCAGGATTAAAGCTATAGGCTTCGGATTACTAGGCGAACGTCTTGACTCTTGGGTCAGCCAGCCTAGTTAGCTTGGTTGGTAGCGCGTCTACCTTGTAAGAGATGAAGAAGACCATGTGGAAAGACTGGAAGAAGAAGAATTAGAAAGACTGGGAGAAGAAGAGGAAGGAGAAGTAGAAAGTGTAGACAGAATAGAGGAAGAAGGAAATCTAGACAATTTACAAAGATTGGGAAATGATTTAGAAACGGATGAACAATTGGACACAGACGATTTAGGCCGCGAAAGCAACGAAGACCAGTTAGAAATGGCCGGGAGAGAATTGGAAAGCAGGTCGGTAGAAAGTCGCAGCTCGCTTGACGATGGTGAACAAATGGATGGTGACGAGAGAGGGATGAGAAGAGAGAAGGGCGTGCAGTTGCATAAGCATGTGCATCATCATTTCTACCATTTTGACTCCGTGCTAGTGTAAAGCTCTTCCGGTTAAACCCGGTCCGGAGAATGCTTGAATCCCGTCCGGAGAACGCTCAAATCCGTCCCGGAGAACGGTTAAATCTGTCCCGGAAACGAGTACTTCAGTACAATTACCCAAAACAACATTTCTACCATTTTGACTCCGTGCTAGTGTAAAGCTCTTCCGGTTAAACCCGGTTCGGAGAATGCCTAAATCCCGTCCGGAGAACGCAAATCATAGCTTTCATTTTCTCCTATCCTGCCTTCTCTCTTCGATTTCGGAACAATAAGACCATAGCAGTTACAGTTCCCTCTGTCAAACCTCAAAAAAATCATGGATTCGGGGGAAAAAAAAGACAGGGAAGAAAGTGAACAATTAAGTAAGTATCTAAAAAATATAACGGCAAGGAAAAAAAAATATATCTAGTTATGGATCTCGGATCTTCCTTCGCTCGGTGAATAACTTGAATGTGAGGGTCAGATCTGGTGTAGAATCCGAAATGTAAAACTTTTATCTCAATAGATCAGTTGCGCTTACTTGGGTGATGTTTCAAAGTCATAGAGCAGGAAAAATGAGGACCAACGGAATTTTTCTTTTCTTACGACTTTTGCCCGAGATAAATTGATTAAAAAAATACCAGTAAATCGTGAACTTTGACGTCACGGCATACGCTCCCGTAGGCGATGACGTCATAACTTATGACTCCCTTTGTTTGTGCGCAAGCGTTTCTGCGCATTTTGACGTGAACTCTGACGTCACAACTCTTTGAACTTTTTCATTAGAACGGAAAATGAATAGAGGTACTGAATTCAATATGCCTACAAACCTACATACATATCTAAATAGGTATGTACAAATGTTTATGTAGGTAGGTATCTACTGGTACACTTACCATCAGCTTGGAATGTCGCCGCCTTGTAAGCGCTAGGCCGCGGGTTCAATTTCTTCTCGGGCGGATTTTATCCTAAACAGAAAAGGTTCGTTCTCGGAACGGCAGGCTTCCTATCCTGTCTTCCTTCTCTTCGATTTCGGGACGAACCTTGTAAGCGCTAGGCCGCGGGTTCAATTTCTTCCCGGGCGGATTTTATCCTAAACAGAAAAGGTTCGTTCTCGGAACGGCAGGCTTCCTATCCTGTCTTCCTTCTCTTCGATTTCGGGACGAGAAGACCAAACCTTAGCAGTTACAGTTCCCTCTATCAAACCCCTTAAAAAAAAGAAAAAAAAAAAGACTCTTGAGCCAAGATTCTTGACCACTACGCCACAAAAACAGGTGCCATATCTCACTGTGTCCGTGCTAAATCATGACCAGAGTCCAATTCATACGTAGCTACCTACAAGCAGAGTCCATGACATTCAAACTTAACGGTACAGTGGTATAATACCATATAACCTTGGTATAGGGTAAGTGTACCATTTATTCGCCCATCTAAAAAACGTACCATTTATTGGCCCACCTGTGGGTCTACGCCACATAAGTCTGAACCCGTCCCGGAGAACGGTTAAATCTGTCCCAGGAAACGAGTACTTCAGTACAATTACCCAAAACAGCCAGTGTGGGACTGAAAATTCCCTCTTTTCCTATAGTGTGTCCAGATCAATGTGACAGCAAAAAAATGGGCATTGTTGCCAAACAATGCCTATTTTGTCACATGTGCAATGGTAGAGAATCTCTAAAAGGGGAAGCTATATTGCACAGTGCTTCCTCCGACAGTGAAACAAAGTCAGGTAAGGCGATATCCACCTTACCTGTTCTGGAATCCAACCTCTGAACTTAGAGCTACCTCTGCATTTTAGAAGAGAGAGTTTATCAAAAATAGACCTTTACCTGAATTGCAACAATGTAAGGATTTCCTGCAATCTGATTGGTTCCTTCATTTTGGGTTGATGACCCATTGCTGCCACATTTATTCACGATTCTTTTGAAATATTCAACTCTTTGAATCGATTCACTCAATATTTACCCATCCCTACAGAAAGTCCCTTTTCAGAAAATACAACTTTTTATTCCGTCCTGTGGGAACTTTGTCTTCCCCGTTAATTTTTCTAAACCTTATGTGCCTTTCCTGATTTAGAAGTCTTTTACCAGAAAGTCCCTTTTAAGAAAATACAACTTTTTATTCCGTCCTGTGGGAACTTTGTCTTCCCCGTTAATTTTTCTAAACCTTATGTGCCTTTCCTGATTTAGAATTTATTGTTTTACATAATTACCTATACGTATTTTTACGTAATTATATAATAATTTTTACGTAAATAATCCATTTTTGCGACATCAATTTTTACGTAAATGCTAAAATGTTTATTTGGATGTTTTTTTTTGTATTTATTTTATTTTATTTTTTTATTTGTATAATAGTAAAAATGTTTGTATTGAATTTCTTCCTTTTGCTCAATTTTAACTGTACTATAAGAAACTAAGATGTATAGACACACTTCCCAAATGTCCTACTAAGGAAAACGCCTTATTTATTGTACCTTTAGATTTTAAGTACCTGGTTTGTATTATTTTTTATACCTATTCAAATGTCAAATGCTGAAAAGAGATTGTAAACTCACTCAATCACTTTTTCTCTCTGTTTTTTATAACAATATTCTGAGATTTTATATGTTAAATAAAAATCAAATGAAAATAAATTGTCTCGATAAAAATAAATATTAAACAAAATGGGTATTATTATCTGATTTTTAATTTTAAATATTTTTTTTTTTTTTTTTTTTTTTTTTTTTATACTATATGGGCAAACAAAAAAAAAAAAAAAAGTAAATGATACATTACTACATAGGAAAATAGGTAGGTACAGGTATGTACGTAATCATCTTCTTTTATTCTTGAAAATTCATTTTGATAAGAAGACCCATAAAATGATGCATTGATATTTCAAGTATTAGGTACCTATATTTTCTCTTTTCTTTTTCTTCTTCCTCCTCCTCCTCCTCCTCCTCCTCTTTTCCTTTTTCTTCTTATTCCTCTCTTTCTTCTTCTTCCTCTTCCTCCTCCTCCTTCTTCTTCTTCTCCTCTTCCTCCCCTTCTTAATAAAATAAAACATAAATGAACCTAGTTATGGAGCAAAGTTCGAGGACACAAAGATTTTCACAAAACAGATACAACAATTTTCACAACAAAGAGAAAGACTCGAGACTCGAAGAAGAGAGGGTTTACTCAAAGTATCAACAAGACAGACAACATAAAACAAAAACTAATACCCCAATCTAGATGGAAACAGGTCGAATGAAGAATTAAGAACACTTGAGATGGTAGCTCTCAATCTCTCAAAAGAAGATTGGAACTTGAA
>NW_007378735.1:90048-91183 GCF_000475195.1 Diaphorina citri
GGGAGGAGCCAATCCTGGCCGAGAAAGAGTCTCATTGGACAGGCTAAGAGAGGGGAAACCCGCGCGAGACTCGAAATCGGAGCGGCGAGAGGAGAAACGAGCACGGGAAGAGGGGAAGCGAAGAGGAGGGGAAGTGGGCGGAGTCATTAACAATCACATCTATGTGAATACGCGCGAGCATCACCTGTGTTGTATAAATGTACTGGAACACACGCTTTGTTGCCATAGCAACGTACGGCATGACGCTTTCTGTTGCCAGGGCAACGCGAATCGGCAAACCTCGGAATCTTGTCGGAAAACATCGGAACCGTGTCGTAAAACATCGGATTCTTGTCGGCAAACATCCGAATCTTGTCGTAAATCATCCGAATCTTGCCGGGAAAACATCATCGTCAATGTGCTCCCTCCTAACACTCCCCCGCGGAGGCACTGCAGCCACGGCGCGGGCAAAACAGCCCAGTGCTCACTCCATTATTTGAAGCACAAATATCGGGATGAAAACGAAAAGCTGGCGCGGGAGCAGGTGCTGAAATGGTTGGAGAATGATTTCACGTGTACGAGTACGGACAGTGAGAGTAAAGCTTCGGACGAGGAGGATTTGTTGGAAAGCGAAGAAGAAGAAGATGAAGAAGACCATGTGGAAAGACTGGAAGAAGAAGAATTAGAAAGACTGGGAGAAGAAGAGGAAGGAGAAGTAGAAAGTGTAGACAGAATAGAGGAAGAAGGAAATCTAGACAATTTACAAAGATTGGGAAATGATTTAGAAACGGATGAACAATTGGACACAGACGATTTAGGCCGCGAAAGCAACGAAGACCAGTTAGAAATGGCCGGGAGAGAATTGGAAAGCAGGTCGGTAGAAAGTCGCAGCTCGCTTGACGATGGTGAACAAATGGATGGTGACGAGAGAGGGATGAGAAGAGAGAAGGGCGTGCAGTTGCATAAGCATGTGCATCATCATTTCTACCATTTTGACTCCGTGCTAGTGTAAAGCTCTTCCGGTTAAACCCGGTCCGGAGAATGCTTAAATCCCGTCCGGAGAACGCTCAAATCCGTCCCGGAGAACGGTTAAATCTGTCCCAGGAAACGAGTACTTCAGTACGATTACCCAAAACAGCCAGTGTGGGACTGAAAA
>NW_007378736.1:0-26541 GCF_000475195.1 Diaphorina citri
TCTTTGAACTTTTTCATTAGAACGGCAATTAAAAATTGAATTTTCGACCTTTTATAGTTACTTTTTCGGAGTTTCGACCTCAGATTTGGATTTTTCACTACTAGGTATTTACGTTGGAATTGACCATTTATTAATAAGTTTTACCCATTTGCAACATTGATCATATGGTAAGAGATAGGTAGGATTGATGAAATTTGGTAGAGATGTTCAACACAATATGAAGAAAATTTCCTAACAGGTATCCCGAATCTATTATTTGGGATCCAATAATTAAATTGAACTCTTTATCTAACACCAGATTTGATGTCAGATTTGGAATTTTTACTACTTTTTACGTAGGAATTGACCATTTATTAATAATTTTTACCCATTTGCAACTCCCCCATTGATCATATGGTAAGAGATAGGTAGGATTGATGAAATTTGGTAGAGATGTTCAACACATGAAGAAAATTTCCTAACAGGTATCCCGAATCTATTATTTGGGATCCAATAATAAAATTGAACTCTTTATCTAACACCAGATTTGATTACTGATGAGTTCTACTTTCTTCTGAATAAGTTTGATAGAAGAAACAACATAATATAGGTCTGTATAAGATAGAGAAAACAACAACATGATAGAGGAAACGACACAACAGCCAGGGTGTTGAAGCTGGAAATTCATATTTCCTTGCCGAAAGTACCACAGAGGCAGATGATAAAATAAAACTCGTTGTTTCAACTTTCAGCTACTGAGTCGGAGGAGAAGGAGGTAAATCTAACAGACAGACGAGATAACACATTCTTCTATTGTGGCGGCAGTTTGATCAACCAACATTACGTTGTCACTGCAGCCCACTGCTTCACTCCCCAAGCAACGTAAGTTCAATTAACAATAGGTACATAACTACAGGGTGAGGCGCGGCAATTTTCTTTTTTGAAACGTCGATTAAAAAAAAATCTGTGATACTTTCTTCACTTCTGTTGATGGATTAGCATCAAGAAATGTTGGAAATTTGACTTTATGTTTTTTCGAACAGTACCCCATTCAAATGACGACCGCCATTCTCGATACACTGATGGACGCGATTTCTGAAGTTTCTCTCTAATTTCTCCAACATTTCTATCGGTAGACGGCCTATTTCTCGTCGGATATTGTGCTTCAATTCTTCAAGGGTCCTCGGACGATCTTTGTAAACTTCAGCCTTCAGGTAGCCCCATAAACCCTGAGAAGGACACCATAACGAAGACGAAACGCGCGCTGCACTGTTATTATTAGACTCATTTGGAGATAGTAGGGCTGCGTTCTTGAAAGCAGCTTTTGCACTGGTATTTACGTCACAACAAATTTATAATTGTTATGGAAGGATTTTAAAGCTTTTTCTTCTGTCATATTTACGTCTTAACTTCTGCAAAGTTGATTTTTGTTTATGGAACGTAGACCTGGTATTGCATGAGTAACGTTACCTTCTCAACTTTAGTGTGCCTCACGTTTTATTTATTTTGAATTTCTTTTGTTTTCCCTTTTGATTTCCCCCCCACAAATAGACGAGAATTTACCCGTTCAAGATCGTCCAAATTTCCAATGAAAAAATACCTTGTGGATTAGCTACTTTTACGTCACAAATAGACGAGAATTTACCCGTTCAAGATCGTCCAAATTTCCAATGAAAAAATACCTTGTGGATTAGCTACTTTTACGTAAGAGCAGAAAAGTCAAACTACTTATAAAAAAATCACTTCTCTGTCCCAACTCGATGCTCAAGTGTCGAGAATGGGATAGTACATTGTTTTGTTAAATGATTTATTTATACTGATCTTCAAATATTTTAATAGAAAAAATATTGAAATCATGTGTTTTGTCTCATATTGATTCTTTTTAAAAAATAAAACCGTTTTGTATAGAAAAACAAATTCTTGTGTTTGATTGATTTTGTAGCGGCTTTAGCTTTCGCTGAATGGCGATAGCAGAATAAAGAAAAGATGTCTTTTTTTATCTGCCATGCACCGGGGTGATGGTCTCTAGCTCTAGCCATGTTAAATTGGCTGGCTCGTCCTGAACCGCAGTCAACCATCGTGAGGACTTGTGCTTGGTCTTTAAAAGCAGAGAGAACCCTTTGAGGAACTGCCAGCTTGCTAGGCTGGTTAGGGTTAGCTGTTCTCCTCCCTGTATATAGTCCCACAGCCAGACGCTAGTCTTCTCTCTGTTTAACGTCCCCTAGCCAGACAGTTTGTTGAGAAAAGGCGAACAAAAAGAAGAAAAGACTAAGAGCCATACAAGACAATTTTTTTTTTTTTTAACAAAAAAAAAAGAGATAGAGGGAACTGAAACTGCCCAGCTCTTATCATCCCGAAAGCGAAGGGAGAAGAAAGACAGGATAAGAGAAAACCAACCTTTCCGGGAATGAACCTTAAGTTTGGGATAAAATCTGCCTCGGGTGGGAATTGAATCAAAAAAAAAAAAGAGATAGAGGGAACTGAAACTACCCAGCTCTTATCATCCCGAAAGCGAAGAGAGAAGAAAGACAGGATAAGAGAAAACCAACCTTTCTGGGAATGAACCTTAAGTTTGGGATAAAATCTGCCTCGGGTGGGAATTGAATCCACGACCAGCTTATAAGCGCTACCAACCAAGCCAAGTTAGGCTGGCAATAAAAAGTAGAATAGTGGAGATGTTCCATTTACCTACTTTTATATTGAACACGCAGGGGAATTAGCTATCTCCACCATAGGCTGGCAATAAAAAGTAGAATAGTGGAGATGTTCCATTTACCTACTTTTATATTGAACACGCAGGGGAATTAGCTATCTCCACCAATACACATATTGCACATTGCATACTCAAACAGTTGTACGGCGTTCATACAAACCAACCATCATTACACGTTATGCAGCCATCTCCACCAGTAGGTATTGCACATTGCATACTCAAATAGTTATATGGCGTTCATACAAATTTATATTTAGCTGCTTTCTTGAAAGTTTTGTGAAATTTTGATGAAATTAAAAAAAAACAAGCTGGGCCCGTCCCTCCGGGAATTATTTAGCCCGTAGTTTATTCGATCAGTACCTATGTAGGTACCTACCTAATTTGACGAATTTCGTTTGTGCTTCATTGAGTCGAGTTTTACCATCGCGGTTTGCCTCGGGGGTAAGTTCAATCCGAGGTTGATCTGGTTATCAGGTATAGGAAAATCCTCGTTTCACCTCAATCCCGAGTTGGTAAACCTCAACATTAACTTTATTATTATTCTTGATTTGATTTTTCGATTTTACTTTCATGTAATGATAATTAAAATCAAGACTAGAGCCCGTTCTCCCTTTATTCCCAATATAAGGTTTAAGTCACCCATCCATTTATTGGCCTTATTTTCTACAGAGGATAAACGGCCTTCATTAGAACTCTTGGCAGTCCAACAGAAAGTTTTCAACTCAGAAAAGTGTAAAGCACGCTATCAGAAACTCGACCCTAGCAGTCAGATATGTGTTGGTGGTAAAGTTGGCAAGGATTCCTGCTATGGTGATTCTGGTGGTCCTCTAACATGGATGGGATCATTTGATTCAGCAATATCAGCGCGGAACTACCTAATCGGTCTTGTGTCTTACGGACCTGAAGATTGTGGTAAAACTGAGAATCCTGGAGTTTATACCCGTATGACTTACTTCTTACAGTGGATTCTAGATCATTTGGAAGATGAAGTAAACATTCCAGAAGTTCGAACAGAGCATCTAAATTCATCCTCCCCACTACATCAGCTATCATCTAATAAAACATCTTCGATATCCAGTTTTGCATCAGTACGTCAAGCGTTACCCAGCACCTAAATTGCCTGCACCAGCACCTGCATTGGATATTTTTTTTTTCTTTCTTAGGGGTATGTTATCTTATATTATAAAATCCTTTATAAAATAGAGACACGATGACTTTTTCCTTACTCACCTCTCGCGGACCACCTGAAACCTTCTCGCGGACCACTAGTGGTCCACGGATTTTTTTTTCTTTCTTAGGGGTATGTTATCTTATATTATAAAATCCTTTATAAAATAGAGACACGATGACTTTTTCTTTACTCACCTCTCGCGGACCACCTGAAACCTTCTCGCGGACCACTAGTGGTCCACGGACCATAGGTTAAGAATGGCTGTTCTATGAGGAAACTCGACCCTAGCAGTCAGATATGTGTTGGTGGTAAAGTTGGCAAGGGTTCCTGCTATGGTGATTCTGGTGGTCCTCTAACATGGATGGGATCATTTGATTCAGCAATATCAGTGCGGAACTACCTAATCGGTCTTGTGTCTTACGGACCTGAAGATTGTGGTAAAACTGAGAATCCTGGAGTTTATACCCGTATGACTTACTTCTTACAGTGGATTCTAGATCATTTGGAAGATGAAGTAAACATTCCAGAAGTTCGTACAGAACATCTAAATTCATCCTCCCCACTACATCAGCTATCATCTAATAAAACATCTTCGATATCCAGTTTTGCATCAGTACGTCAAGCGTTACCCAGCACCTAAATTGCCTGCACCAGCACCTGCATTGGATAATTTTTTTTTCTTTCTTAGGGGTATGTTATCTTATATTATAAAATCCTTTATAAAATAGAGACACGATGACTTTTTCCTTACTCACCTCTCGCGGACCACCTGAAACCTTCTCGCGGACCACTAGTGGTCCACGGACCATAGGTTAAGAATGGCTGTTCTATGAGGACAGACAGACGACACCGAAGCGAATACAATAGTCCGTCCCTTATACCTTTTTATTACTATTGTAATAATAAAGGAAAGACGGACTAAAAAGCCATATTTTACTATCCAATAGCTGAGCTAAGAACAGGGTAGTTCCTTTCCAAATAGCAAAGTAAAATAAAGAACTCACAAAAGGTTTTGATGTTTATCCAAAAGGTGGTTGCCAGCCTAGTTAGCTTAGTTGGTGTGTAGTGCGTCTGCCTTGTAAGCGCTAGGCCGTGGGTTCGATTCCCGCCCGGGACGGATTTTATCCTGATGGGATAATGTTCGTTCTCGGATCGGCTGGCTTTCTCCTATCCTGTCTTCCTTCTCTCTTCGATTTCGGGTTACAGTTCCCTCTGTCAAACCTCTTAAAAAAAAAAAATTGGTGGAAACAAAAAAAACATACCTATATGAGTGAGAAACATGTAATATTTTGTTAATATCTAAGGATTGGTGGAAACAAAAACAACATACCTATATGAGTGAGAAACATGTAATATTTTGTTAATATCTAAGGATTGGTGGAAACAAAAAAAACATACCTATATGAGTGAGAAACATGTAATATTTTGTTAATATCTAAGGATTGGTGGAAACAAAAAAAACATACCTATATGAGTGAGAAACATGTAATATTTTGTTAATATCTAAGGATTGGTGGAAACAAAAAAAACATACCTATATGAGTGAGAAACATGTAATATTTTGTTAATATCTAAGGATTGGTTTTAAAAAAGTACTCGTATGTATATGAGTGAGAAACATGTAATATTTTGTTAATATCTAAGGATTGGTGGAAACAAAAAAAACATACCTATATGAGTGAGAAACATGTAATATTTTGTTAATATCTAAGGATTGGTGGAAACAAAAACAACATACCTACCTAATTTATTTTAGTAAGTAAAATACATTCCACAACATTAACAAGTCACATATCAGAAGTAATAGTTAGGGATAACATACACATTACACAACAATCAAATGAGAAACATAAGTTGTTCATTTAAAGATAGAAGGATCCTGCCAGCATAGGACTGAAAAGTCCCTTTACCAACTAACTTTAGGGCCTTGAATCCTTGAAAGTCAGAAGAAACTCCATTTGCCATTAGTGTCTCGCTAATTTCTAAAGCTTCTCTGTTCCTATTGAGTTTTATCTGTATGTATAGGTAGCTGGTTTCAAAGGTAGGTAATAAAATTAAAAAAAAGGTGCGTAGGTATACCACAGAAGGATAGATTCAGAGACAAAATGCGTGTACCTAATACCTACCGTTAATCACAAAAATATACTCCACAAATTATTAAGGGTACCCCAGAGAAATCTGGTCTTAATTAGAATTCGGGGACAGACTGACGGACGGACTGACTGACAGACAGACAGACACCGGAGCGAATACAATAGTCCGTCCCTTATACCTTTTTTTATTACTATTGTAATAATAAAGGAAGGACGGACTAAAAATGAAATTCAGTAACTGGTCACTGCGATCCTGGGTCATGACACCAAATTCTAATCGGATTTGAATTCTCAATGTGAGGTGCGGGCCATTTAGGGCCTTAAATTTCTTCACCCTTCCCGAAAACCAGCCCTAATATCAATTACCCATGTACCTACTTATCTGGTGGTACCTATTAACTTTGATAAGAATTTTCCTCGAATTTGGAACATACAGGTTTCAAGATAATCTTGGTAAGATTAGTAACTCACTTGGTGATTAGATAGTCAGCTGGAACCACAGCTCAAGATGAGATTAATATTGGCTCAGATTTTGGTTTCGGTGACTCTCTGCTTCTTTCACTGTGGACTAGCTTACTCATGGTATAGAGAGGATGATTTCGGTGAGTTATTCCCATCTGATCGATTTTTCCGTGTTAAGGTATCATAAATGGGTAAAGTTTGTTGGGGTTTGAGGTTGAATCAGTCAGTTGGTATCAAGAATGTTCCTGATGTCAAATGAACAGATAGTGTCATGTAGATTTTTAATAAAAAGTTCATTATGTTGCTTATATAATTATGCAGTATCCGCGAAAATTCGAAACCTAGGGACTATAGGGCTAAAAAATCGAGGAAATAAGGAAGAAACATACTGATAGATTCTGACGTGATTTTGTGAAGATTCATCTTGAAAAGAACATGTGAACACCATCGAGGAAATAAGGAAGAAACATACTGATAGATTCTGACGTGATTTTGTGAAGATTCATCTTGAAAAGAACATGTGAACACCAAGTTATTCCCATCTGATCGATTTTTCCGTGTTAAGGTATCATAAATGGGTAAAGTTTGTTGGGGTTTGAGGTTGGATCAGTCAGTTGGTATTAAGAATGTTCCTGGATGTCAAATGAACGGATAGTGTTATGTAGATTTTTAATAAAAAGTTCAATATGTTGCGTATATAATTATGCAGTATCCGCGAAAATTCAAAACCTAGGGACTATAGGGCTAAAAAATTCAAGGAAATAAAGAAGAAACATATCTACTGATAGATTCTGACGTGATTTTGTGAAGATTCATCTTGAAAAGAACATGTGAACACCAGTAACTTATACTTTTCACAGTTGGGGAGGGGGTTTTTATTGTTTATTTAGACAAGCAGACATGTTTCGCCATTGCTGGCATCATCAGTGTAAAAATTGCACATGAGAAAAGGGAAAGGCTTCAAAAAAGAAGAACAAATTGACCACATAAGGAAGAAATACAATATTCATAATAAGTGACTGATGGGTTATTCTCTACTCATACTTTCAGATCCAGAGCAACACAAGAACTGGCACCTCTTACCTCCCAAGGACAAATGTGGTCTAGCATCAGAACAGAGAATCATAGGTGGTTATGTAGCCAAACTTGGATCTATACCTTGGATAGCTAGAATCGCTTACTCTCGAACTCGTAAGTAATGATAACTCACCCCTAAAAGGGATTTTGCTAAAAATAAATTCAGTTTTGACTAGTAATGTCGCTTATAAGAGGCCCTTTAACAGCGAAGGACATAATAAAAGCCGTATTACTTTTTTTTAGATTCAACCAAGGAGATTTGCATTTTCAACTTCAACACCCAGACTGCCAAAGCATACTCCATGTTGACTAGTAGTTCTGTGAACTGTAGACCTCACTCAGCCTCTTTTGCCTAAGCTGAGACTTTAAATAGAACCTTCCTCATTTCATTATTTATTTCATAAATATATTATCACATAGAACATTTAACCGATTTTGAGTATAAACTATAGGTAAATACATAAGTATGGATTAATGTACGAGTAATTCACGTGTAAATATGTACATATTGTAAGAGAAAATAATGTACCTTAACTACCTATAACCTAGGTATACGTAATTAAAAAAAAAAGGACAAGGAACACGTTTTATTTATAACCACTGAAAAGATTTCAAGAATTGACCCATGTATTAATTTTAAATACCCATGTATTAGCATATGTTATCACATAGAACATTTAACCGATTTTGAGTACCTATAAAATATAGGTAAATACATAAATATGGATTAATGTAATTCACGTGTAAATATGTACATATTGTAAGAGAAAATAATGTACCTAACTACCTATAACCTAGGTATACCTACGTAATTAAAAGAAAAAGGACAAGGAACACGTTTTATTTATAACCACTGAAAAGATTTCAAGAATTGACCCATGTCGGTGGGTGTGTGTGATGTGTGTGTGTGGTGGGATGGGTGTGGTGTGTGTGATGTGTGTGGTGGGATGTGTGTGATGGGTGTGGTGTGTGTGTGTGGTGGATGTGGTGGGTGTGTGATGGGTGGTGTGTGTGTGTGGGTGTGTGTGATGTGTGTGGTGGGATGTGTGTGATGGGTGTGTGTGTGTGTGTGTTTCAAGAATCGACCCATGTATTAATTTTAAATACCCATGTATTAATTTTAAAAGGTTTTAGGTATGATGAAGGATTGATGAATCATCTAGTGGGGGAACTTCAAGCCCACACCAACGCGACCCCGTTCAATGTACGGACCCCAAATTTCAATCAGCAACGTGCATTGTACTAATTAAGAAGTGTATCAAATTTCATCAAAATCGGAGCAAATTTCATAGTAATTCGAAGGTAAGGTAGAGCAAAAGCATCGAAAAATCGAACAATCTAAAGAAAACTTTGCACAGGTGCATATTCTAAAGAAATCTTTGCTCAGGACCTCAGGTGCATATGGAAAATTTGAATTTTGCCGTGCAGCGCCTATATTTCGCGCCAAAAAAAGTAGGACCGTTTATTTCCAATTTTTGTCACATCATGAGCGCTCATTCCAGTTGTTTATGGTAGAGTTCACTGCATTAATCCTTGGATTTTTTTTTTCTCATAAAAAAAAATAGCAAAATTTCACTCAGAGGCTCTCTTTCAGCGTTTCAGCTTACCATTGAAAATACAGTGGCCTGTGGCAGCAAGTGTGGGTTCGAAGGTAAGGTAGAGCAAAAGCATCGAAAAATCGAACAATCTAAAGAAAACTTTGCACAGATGCATATGGAAAATTTGAATTTTGCCGTGCAGCGCCCATATTTCGCGCCAAAAAAGTAGGACCGTTTAATTCATGTTTATTTCCAATTTTTGTCACATCAGTGCTCATTCCAGTTGTTTATTGGAGTTCACTGGGTAATTTAGAGCAAAAGCATCGAACAATCTAAAGAAAATTTGGCACATCAGGTTCAAATGGAAAATTTGAATTTTGCCGTGCAGCGCCTATATTTCGCGCCAAAAAAGTAGGACCGGTTATTTCCAATTTTTGTCACATCATAAGCGCTCATTCCAGTTGTTTATGGTAGAGTTCACTGCATTAATCCTTGGATTTTTTTTCTCATAAAAAAATAGCAAAATTTCACTCAGAGGCTCTCTTTCAGCGTTTCAGCTTATCATTGAAAATACAGTGGCCTGTGGCAGCAAGTGTGGACGTCCAAAGCGGAAGCTCTTTGGTTCAGCCATGTTGAATCTAAAACAAGTCACTGAAATACGGCTAAACTATCTTTCTGCCCCACCTTTTCGCTGGGGTATCAACTCTTCTAATACTTGTATGTATACATACAAGTAACTAAACTATGGGTAAGGGGTAGTATGGATATTTTTTTTTTTATTATTTAAGTGGCAGGGTTCTAGAGGAGCTCTTCCACCCAACCCCTTCTTCATATTTCAGGCAATGAGCGTCGTATATTGTCTGACAAATTCATCTCATTCGCTTGTGGGGGCACTTTGATCAGCAAATACTACATCTTGACCGCAGCCCATTGTGCAACCAATCCAGAACAGATGTAAGTGAAATACTACTACAGCTTAGTTAGCTAGGTTGGTAGCGCTAGGCCGCGGGTTCGATTCTCGCCCGGGGCGGATTTTATACTGAACGGATTATGTTCGTTCTCGGAACGGCTGGCTTTCTCCTATCCTGTATTCCTTCTCTCTTCGATTTCAGGACGATAAGACCTTAGCAGTTACAGATTCCACGCCTCCCGGAAAGATTGATACAAAAGCGAGTTTTTGCATAGAAAATGAGCGTCCCAATGACTGGACTCTTTAACGTGATTTGACGAAAACTCGTTTCGACACATGCGCATAAATCGCTGTTTACCAGGCGAGCGCCTTGACCACTACACCACCGAGGTAGGGTAAGGGGTAGTATGGATATGTTTTTTTTTACGGCTTTCTTTTAAGTGGCAGGGTTCTAGAGGAGCTCTTCCACCCAACCCCTTCTTCATATTTCAGGCAATGAGCGTCGTATATTGTCTGACAAATTCATCTCATTCGCTTGTGGGGGCACTTTGATCAGCAAATACTACATCTTGACCGCAGCCCATTGTGCAACTAATCCAGAGGTGTATGAATGAATCTCGCTCTTATGATGAGTATTGTCATCTTATTTTATTGTTTCATTACAAATTTTTATTAGTAAATGTTTTCTTCAAATTATATTATTATATTGATCCCAAGGGTAAGAAAAACAAAGTGACGGCTGGATTAAAAAGTAACCAATAACCAACAATTAAATCGGTCTATCTTTTCCCCCCGTAGATCCTCAGTTCGCCTGGGCGAACACGATGCTAACTCGGACCCGGATTGTTCACCGGACCACAGGCAATGTGCCCCACCAGTGCAGGATATCAGGGTGGTCAAAGTGATATCCCATGAACACTTCTCAGGAGAGCCCAACATGAGAAACGACATCGCTCTGTTGAGACTGGAGAGACCACCTAGACTCAATGGTGAGTGTAAGGTTTGTTAGGGGGCAGTGCAATAGTCCTAAACAAAAATGGACGCGGCACACACGGGATCAAGAAGAGACCGCCTTAACATAATAATAATCGGGTTGAGCGGAAGAGAATGTCTTGGGCATTAATCTATCACCATCAGGCCGCCAATGCCATCAACCCCGGCGTTTCTTTAGACGTTCGAAGTACAAAATGTCAGCCTTGTTCGCTTGGAGGGTAGTTCGATTCCGTGGTGGATTTTATCCTAAATAGATAAGGTTCGTTTTCGTAAGGTTGACTTTCTCCTATCCTGTGTTCCTGCTCTCTTCGCTTTCGGGGCGATAAGACCTTTACAGTTAATCCTAATAATTCTGTTAAAGAGAGTTCCCTCGATCAAACCTTTTACAAAAAGTACGAAATTGTGGCATAGTTTTATACCAGTATAGCTCAACTTCGTTCCAAAATAGTTCATGTTGTGTCGTTCGGCAGCTCACCGAGTGGATATGTCAGAGTAGTTTGATAAATAATATTGTGTAGTACAACTAGAATTATTGTTCTCTTTGTGTTGTAGCTTACGTTCAGCCCATTTGTTTGCCCTATGGACCGGGAATGACACGAACCCATGATACACACAGAACAAAAAAGGGGGAAAAAATACAAGTCGACAATCCGAGCAAAATGAAAAAACTATGTATGTATTGAAAACCAGAGCATAAGAAACAATCACAGGCATAGATACAATCACAGGTCGTTTACCTGCGAGCGTAGAGTGATCAGGCGTAGATAGATTGTCAAACAGGGATACCACATCAAGATGTAGGAGATAGGAGGGACAGCAAAAAAAAATACAAGTCGACAATCCGAGCAAAATGAAAAGAAATATATATGTATTGAAAACCAGAGCATAAGAAACAATCACAGGCATAGATACAATCACAGGCTGTTTACCTGCGAGCGTAGAGTGATCAGGCGTAGATAGATTGTCAAACAGGGATACCACATCAAGATGTAGGAGATAGGAGGGACAGCTACGAGTGAATATGTCAGAGTAGTTTGTTTGATAAATAATATTATGTAGTATAACTAGAATTATTGTTCTCTTTGTGTTGTAGCTTACGTTCAGCCCATTTGTTTGCCCTATGGACCGGGAATGACACGAACCCATGATAGAGGGACAGCCTGCACCAGACAGAAGACGGGAAAATACTATTGACTAACCACCACCAAGTGTTAGTGAAAACCATGTGATGCTTTTAGACGAAAACTATCAACTTCTCACGTAAGTGGTTAAAGTAACCTAACATATAAAAAAACCTGCCAACTTCATTACTTTTCTTCCTATTTCTACAGTGCATTATCTTTTATTATGTTAATAAAAAAATATTGATTCCAGCAAAATCCTTTTATGTTTCCTACTTATTTACATAAATTAAAAAATGTACTAGTCTATGACAAGGACAGAAGTGGTAAAATATGTATGTAATGTTAGAATTAAAGGGGGGGAATTAAGTGTTAGAATAACATTTTTAATTGGTATTATAGGTACTCATTTGATGTCTTGCTGTTATTACCTAGGTAGGTAAAACATGCCTTTCTCTATAAGATATAAAAGGGCTACCCTTTTTAAATCGACGGGGGCTACCCATTTTGCACAAGTACATTATTAATTTCCCATTTCCACAGAGGATGGAGTTCCATCTAGAGACCTCCTGGCCGTCAATCAGAAAGTATTCAATGCGGACCGCTGCAAAAATTAAGTGTCAGAATAACATTTTTAATTGGTATTACAGGTACTCATTTGATGTCTTGCTGTTATTACCTAGGTAGGTAAAACATGCCTTTCTCCAGTGGCGTAGCGTCCATGTAGGGCGTGTATGGCGGCCATACACTCTAAATTTACTCAAATACCCTTAAATATCGACTTTAAATATTTATGAAGAAGCATCTGCATAACTTATGTAGTAATGTGCATGGTGATGGAAATTAGTGCCCTACACGCCTTACACTCCGCTGCAAATTAGCTTACGCCGACAACGGTATCTCCATCGACTACAATAGCGGCCAAATGTGTGTCGGTGGCAATGTTGGCAAGGATTCCTGTAATGGCGATTCTGGTGGGCCGCTAACATGGATGGGATCATTTGATTCAGCAATATCAGCGCGGACCTACCTAATTGGTCTGGTGTCTCTTGGACCAGCCAGCTGTGGTGTCTATGAGATCCCTGGGGTCTACTCTCGTACTTCGTACTTCCTTAGGTGGATACTCGATCATCTTGACGAGTAATTCATAGAAACATTTGTATATTTCTGTCAGATTAAAAATATGTACCTAAATGGACTTGATGAAAATAATAATAAACATCACATTCCTTCCTATTATAATACTGGAAAGACTCTTTATTTGTGCAATAATTTGTGCAAAAGTCATCTTGCAAAAGCCTACGAGTGAGGCGAAACTGTGTTACCTATACTTATGCTATTTATTTTAAATCTCAATTTAAAAATGAAATTCAGTAACTGGTCACTGCGATCTTGGATCATGACACCAAATTCTAATCGGATTTGAATTCTCAATGTGAGGTGCGGGCCATTTAGGGCCTTAAATTTCTTCACCCTTCCCGAAAATAAATTTGGACATTAGGCTAATGTTCAGATGGGATAGATTATAATTATCCTATCTACTTATTTTAAATCTCAATTTGGTCCAGTGGTGACGGTTGGTCACGGTTGGTCCAGTGGTAACGCGCTTGCTTGCCATGCAGAAGGTCCCGGGTTCGAATCCCACCATCGACAGGCGAAACTCGAGTCGGTGTCATGTAAATAATAATCTCCCACAAAGAACCCTAGTCAATTATAAAATAAGGTAAGCAAATAAATTAACATAAATAGGTCTGTACAGGTAGGTCAGAAAAATAGAAAAGGGCTGAAAGTTGGCTTGCAAAATAAATATTGCCTCGTCAATTTTTTTTTAGGTTTATTCATAATCTCTCATAGAAAAATCTCAGATGATCAAATCCAATTTGTAAAGCGCAGTCAGTTTTCTGTGTTATTATTGGGTATTCGTCAGCTCCCATGGCGTAGTGGTCACTGCGCTCGCCTTGCACGCGGGAGACCCGGGTTCGATTCCCGGCGGGGTCAAGAAATTTGTATCATGATTTGGAAATACGAATTTAGGTAATACAATATGCCATATTGAAGATTACAATCCAATAGTGAGGCCAAAAAAAGGGGGCTGCACACCAATAAAGGGGGGACCGAACTACCTAGTGTCACCCTTTCTCCTATATAACATGTTTCTGGACATGTTGGGTAGGAAAAAGGGTGATGATTTTAGGATTATTAAAATATTGGGAAAACCCTACAATGCTGCAGTGAGCACCAAAGTTGTGATATAATAACACAAAGAAACTGCATTTACATTATTGGGTATTCGCTGGTACTGTTATCTACCCTGAATATACCTACCTACCAACTGTTACACGTGTTGGACCTATCAGAAGTAATTTATCAGTAACCTGTCTAATAGGTAACACAGTCCATTGTAACCAAGTGTTTAATTGTGCTATTAATAAAATGGGCATAAAATTTGCTGAAAAGACGTAAGCGACAGAGCGAAATAAAACCAAATGAACTGGCAGGGTGATAACTGGAAGAAATTTAATACGTACAATAAGGTGAAATTTGTGATAATAATGACGTATTATTTAGTAGTATTATTACCTATTATAAGAATAATTAACAAGACTGCGGACCGGTTCTACAGTAGGTACGTGCTAGGTACCTATCGACAGAGATGTGCGAATCGCAAAATGCAAAATGGAAAATGTAAAATGTACATTTACATTTAAAATTGGTTTTTAAAAAGCATTTTACATCTTGCATTTCAAATTGGTTTTCTAGAGGCATTTTACATTTTGCATTTCAAATTTTCAAATTGGTTTTCAAAAGCATTTTGCACATCTCTGCCTATCGACAGTATAAAATTTAAAATGAACTTTGCTTACGAATGTGTCAGATAACTATACGTACCTATCACAGTAAAGAGATAAGAAGTAGTATTATTACCTATTATAAGAATAATTAACAAGACTGCGGACCGGTTCTACAGTAGGTACGTCCTAGGTACCTAATTACCTATCGACAGTATAAAATTTAAAATGAACTTTGCTTACGGATGTGTCCGATACGTACCTATCACAGTAAAGAGATAAGAAGAAAGAAAAATGTCTTCACTTGACCAGAGAAACAAAAGGATCCTTAGGAGTTAATTACATATACTCACTTTCCGTGTTCGTGATACAGGCATAGTACCCATCTCACGGTGTTGGAAGGATTGGGGTTTAAAGGTTTAAAACCCTTTGGTATGTAAACGATGCAGACTTGTCTTCTCCGCGACTCCGCGTTACCAAAGTCATTTAAGTCGTGCAACTACGCTCCCAATTTGCAAGAGGAGACGTACAGAACCGCCAAAACCCCTTTTGAAAAACGATCCTGAAAATGATAGCAAAATAATATCTATTTATAAAATAAGAAACCCATTTCAAAATATAATATCTAGTCACAATTGATAAGACTTGAAGACTGAGGGGCAGATGATTTCAGAATATGAGGACAAAACAGTTCACTTGTATCCGGGCCAATCAAGATGATAGTCCAACTAACTAACTTTCTCATCTTGACGCAACTCAGTCTAATTGTCCATGGAGAATCTTTCAGTAAGTCAGCATTTTTTTCCTTTTTGATTCAAGACCTTGTAAGCGCTATGCCGCGGGTTCGATTCCCGAACGGCTGGCTTTCTCCTACCCTGTCTTCCTTTTCTTCGATTTTGGGACAGTAAGACCTTTGGCAGAGACAGTTCCACTACCAAACCTCTTGAAGAAAAAGAAGAAAAAAAAACCGCCTCGATGGTGTAGTGGTCAAGGCAATATAATATCTAGGTATTTATAAAATAAGAAACCCATTTCAAAATATAATATCTAGTCACAATTGATAAGACTTGAAGACTGAGGGGCAGATGATTTCAGAATATGAGGACAAAACAGTTCACTTGTATCCGGGCCAATCAAGATGATAGTCCAACTAACTAACTTTCTCATCTTGACGCAACTCAGTCTAATTGTCCATGGAGAATCTTTCAGTAAGTCAGCATTTTTTTTTTTTTCGTTTTTGATTCAAGACCTTGAAAGCGCTATGCCGCGCGTTCGATTCCCGCCCGCGGCGGATTTTATCCTGAACGGAAAATGTTCGTTCTCGGAACGGCTGGCTTTCTCCTACCCTGTCTTCCTTTTCTTCGATTTTGAGACAGTAAGACCTTTAGCAGAGACAGTTCCACTATCAAACCTCTTGAAAAAAAAACCGCCTCGATGGTGTAGTGGTCAAGACGTTCGCCTGGTAAACCCATGTATTAATTTTAAAAGGTATTAGGTATGATGAAGGATTGATGAATCATCTAGTGGGGGAACTTCAAGCCCACACCAACGCGACCCCGTTCAATGTACGGACCCCAAAGGTACTAGGTGACAAGGTTGTATGTGCCCCACCAGTTCAGGATATCCTAGTAGACAAGGTCATCCAACATGAAGAATACACCAATGATGACCTGACAATAATATTGGACTCATAGCTATGTACATGTATAGCGGCATGCAGTATATTTTTTAATTACCTAATAAAGAATTCTCTCATGTTTTGAAATACCTATATTGAAATTACTTACTGCTCCCTTATCGTATTTTCCGAAATGATTTCTGATTCAACGAATTTTGATAAGACCCAGGTAGGTACTTACCTATTTCTTGGCAAGTCTGCTGGAATTTATTCATTAATTTTTTTACGAAGAACTATTGAGTATGGCGGCATGCAGTATATTTTTTAATTAGGTAATAAAGAATTCTCTCATGTTTTGAAATACCTACATGAAAGTTACTTACTGCTCCCTGATCGTATTGTCCGAAATGATTTCTGATTCAACGGATTTTGATAAGACCCAGGTAGGTACTTACCTATTTCTTGGCAAGTCTGCTGGAATTTATTCATTAATTTTTTTACGAAGAACTATTGATAATTTCTTTTTATGTTCCTCAACAGTTTACCACGTCCCTTTCTAGAAACCCATTTGGGTAGGTATTTTGATAAGGCCTCTTTCCATGAATTAGAGGAACCTAGGCTTTGAAATATTCATGAGATTTTTCAACTCACTTGATCATTAGACCAGCTGAAGTCACAGCTAAAAAATCGCCATGGTAGGTGTACAAGGTCTATTTATAGTTTTGATGACACTTTGCTTTGTATACGATGGACAAGCTGAAAATGATTTCGGTAAGTCGAAAAACATCCAAAATAAAGAACAGATTTCAATCTTTAAAGGATAGATAGGTGATTCATATAATCATAAAGCCCATCAGATAACTACTCTTATTTTAGTAGTGCTGGTGGTTATACATATAGGACTAGGCTAGGCTAGGCTTAAAAAATAAAAGTAGGTAATTCTTCTTCTATTTTTCAATCCTAGCTTAGTCTAGCCCAGTGTATAAACACAACCTGATGACTAAAGCTTGCATCATGTGTTTAGTAGTGCTGGTGGTTATACATATAGGACTAGGCTAGGCTAGGCTTAAAAAATAAAAGTAACGTAGGTAATTCTTCTTCTATTTTTCAATCCTAGCTTAGTCTAGCCCAGTGTATAAACACAACCTGATGACTAAAGCTTGCATCATGTGTAACAAAAAGAAGAAAAGTGAACTCTTTTTTTTTACCAATTCCAGATCCTGAGCAACACAAGAACTGGCACCTCTTACCTCCCAAGGACGAATGTGGTCTATCAGTAGAACCGAACCAATTCCAGATCCTGAGCAACACAAGAACTGGCACCTCTTACCTCCCAAGGACGAATGTGGTCTATCAGTAGAACCGAGAATCATAGGAGGTTATGTAGTCAAACTTGGATCTCAACCTTGGATAGCCAGGATCGGTAGCGTTATACATAGTAAGTGTTTTGATGTATGTAGAAATAGATCAGTTGCGCTTACTTGGGTGATGTTTCAAAGTCATAGAGGAGGAAAAATGAGGACCAACGGAATTTTTCTTATTCTTCTACGACTTCTAGATACCGAGATAAATCGATTTAAAAAAAAACCGGTAAATCGTGAAGTTTGACGTCACGGCATACGCTCCCGTAGTCCCGTAGGAAATGACGTCATAATTCATGACTCCCGCTTCGTTTGTATGTGCCCAAGCGTTTCTGCGCAGTTCGACGTGAAATCTGACGTCACAAGTCTTTGAACTTTTTCATTAGAACGGCAATTAAAAATTGAATTTTCGACCTTTTATAGTTACTTTTTCGGAGTTTCGACCTCAGATTTGGATTTTTCACTACTAGGTATTTACGTTGGAATTGACCATTTATTAATAAGTTTTACCCATTTGCAACATTGATCATATGGTAAGAGATAGGTAGGATTGATGAAATTTGGTAGAGATGTTCAACACATGAAGAAAATTTCCTAACAGGTATCCCGAATCTATTATTTGGGATCCAATAATAAAATTGAACTCTTTATCTAACACCAGATTTGATTACTGATGAGTTCTACTTTCTTCTGAATAAGTTTGATAGAAGAAACAACATAATATAGGTCTGTATAAGATAGAGAAAACAACAACATGATAGAGGAAACGACACAACAGCCAGGGTGTTGAAGCTGGAAATTCATATTTCCTTGCCGAAAGTACCGCAGAGGCCGATGATAAAATAAAACTCATTGTTTCAACTTTCAGCTACTGAGTCGGAGGAGAAGGAGGTAAATCTAAGAGCCAGACGAGATATCACATTCTATTGTGGCGGCAGTTTGATCAACCAACATTACGTTGTCACTGCAGCCCACTGCTTCGTTTTTCCCCAAGCAACGTAAGTTCAATTCACAATAGGTATTTATTTTTGTTTGCTTTGTAATTCGCTTGTTTGTAATATCTAATTTAAATGAAAAGTATAATATAAACGTGCAAACTAGAGATAAAAAGTAAAAAATGAATTTAGAAAAATGAACGCGTACAAGTTGCGGAAAAAAAATCAAAATTTCGAATTTCCCGCCAACTTTACACGCTCATGAAGGCTCTGTGTTAAGTTGCCACATCATTTTCCACACGCCAAGAAAGGCCGAGAATGGCCTATCTCAGCCCAGTACATAAACACACCCTCAGCCTTCAGGTAGCCCCATAAACCCTGAGAAGGACACCATAACGAAGACGAAACGCGCGCTGCACTGTTATTATTAGACTCATTTGAAAAATAACTTTCTACATAAAATGCTTTCTGCTGCTTGGATAAAATAATTTTGAGGACTGAACTAAATCGAAACATAAATTTCCATCTTTTTTTAATCTGCTGAACTTGTCATAACTTGTCTACTTACAAGTGCGGCTGCACACTGGGAGTTTCAAAAAAGGAAATTGCCGCACCTCACCCTGTATAATAGAAGGAGAACGGGATAGGAGAAGGCTAGCCTTTCTGAAAACGAACTTTATCTGTTTAGGATAAAGTTTGCCCCGGGCGGGAATTGAACGCGCAATCTAGCAGCCTAAGGGCCCTAAGGCCCGTATAGCACATGGGAAGCGTAGACGCGCGTCTTTTATTAGCGCGTAGTCGCCTAAAAGACCAAACCTAATGAAAATGATAGATACTTTTAATGACTTCCTATTATTTCCATAGGTTTGGTTTATCAGGACAACATACTATACTGAAATTGACTACGCTTCCAATAGGATTTTGAGGACTGAACTAAATGGAAACATAAATTTCCATCTTTTTTTAATCTGCTGTCTTGTCATAACTTGTCTACTTACAAGTGCGGCTGCACACTGGGAGTTTCAAAAAAAAAAAATTGCCGCACCTTACCCTGTATAATAGAAGGAGATCCTATTATTTCCATAGGTTTGATTTATCAGGACAACATCTATATAAATAAAATTGTAGATTTGTCTGTAGGTACATTGCTTAGAATCGTGAAATTTTTAGTTATTCTTACTCCTTATGCATCCACGATTCCAAAAATCACATTGGAAAAAATTCTGTCTGTCTGGCTGTATGTAATAGTATGTATGTATGTCTGTCTGTCTGTTACGCTAAATAGACCTTTGGTTGTCCTCTTTTCACGAGAAAACGGCTCGACGGATTTTGACGAAATTTTTTGTGGTTGTTAAAAAAAGTACTCCGGGTGACATAGGCTACTTGAAATTTTCACCTTCCATCCTGATTCAAAATGGCGGCGGTTCAAAAACGTGAAGAAAATGGCCCAATAGACCTGTTCTTGTCCTCTTTTTACGAGAAAACGGCTCAACCGATTTTGATGAATTTTTTTGTGGTTTTTAAGAAGAGTACTCGGGGTAACATAGACTACTTAAAATTATCACATTTCATCCTGATTCAAAATGGCGGCGGTTCAAAGTTATACCTATTATGCTGCTCTGTGGGACATGTCAGGGAGCGCGTATCGCGACCGTGTGTGTGTATGTGTGTAGTGGATGTGTGTACGCTTCCATTCCAATAGGCAACGGGCCCAGCATCTTAGGTATAAGGCAGGCGCGTCACCTCCCAAACTAACTACCTACTCTAACTAGGCTGGTTATGACTGAGCACTAAACTCTGATGTTATGTTGCAGTCATTTTGTCAGGCTTGGTGAGCAGAATGTCATAACTGATCCGGATTGTCAAAACATAAATGGACATAAAGTATGTGCCCCACCAGTGCAAGATATCAAAGTGATCCAATTCCTCACACATGAAAACTACACTGGTACGAAAAATGATATCGCTCTCTTGAGACTGGAAAAATCTCCTGAGTGGAATGGTAAGTGAAGCCGGTTTCAGAATTGAATAAATTCCAATAGGCAACGGGCCCAGCATCTTAGGTATAAGGCAGGCGCGTCACCTCCCAAACTACCTACTCTAACTAGGCTGGTTATGACTGAGCACTAAACTCTGATGTTATGTTGCAGTCATATTGTCAGGCTTGGTGAGCAGAATGTCATAACTGATCCGGATTGTCAAAACATAAATGGACATGAAGTATGTGCCCCACCAGTGCAAGATATCAAAGTGATCCAATTCCTCACACATGAAAACTACACAGATTCTGGTACGAAAAATGATATCGCTCTCTTGAGACTGGAAAAATCTCCTGAGTGGAATGGTAAGTGAAGCCGGTTTCAGAATTGAATAAAATGGTATGTTGAATACGGTAATATGTTTTGAATAGGACAACAAACTATTCTAACCACATTATAGGCAGAGAAAATGGGACACTCGAAAAGAAAACCTCACCTAAATAAACGCTATTAAGGTTAATTATCTTCCTCCCACTTCGATAGAAGTCATTAATAATAACCCCAATATCCTTTATTTTCCTTTCTTTGTATGTCTAATTACAGGCTATGTACATCCAGTGTGTTTGCCTTATGGTAATGCAATGACCAGGAACTTTGAAAACGAGAATACCATTGTAGCAGGATGGGGAGTGACAGGTAACTATGTATGCCTTCTTCATAACAGATCTGTAGGCTGTAGGTAACTGTCTATTTATAATTTATAGCTAATTGGTATATATTACACGTTATGTAATTCATTGGTGCTCTGGTGCTTGCTCTCTTTCATAATCGAGCAGGTGCAATCGGGATTAACAGAATTATTTAAACATTTATAGGGCATTCCATTTTTTTTTTTTTTTTTACAATCTTTTCAAACTCATTGCTCTCTTTCATAATGCAATCGGGATTAACAGAATTATTTAAACATTTATAGGGCATTCCATTTTTTTTTTTAAAAAATCTTTGTCAAACTCATTCAGGTGAATTCAGGTCTCCAAATTATATTCGAATATCCAAAACGCACTTCTTTCAGTAGAAATAGATATCTGTAGCAGGATGGGGAGATACAGGTAACTTATGTATGCCTTCTTCATAACAGATCTGTAGGTACCTGTCTATTTATAATTTATAGCTAATTTGTAATATTGTACGTTATGTAATTCATTGGTGCTCTGGTGCTCTCTTTCATAATGCAATCGGGATTAACAGAATTATTTAAACATTTATAGGGCATTCCATTTTTTTTTTACAATCTTTGTCAAACTCATTCAGGTGAATTCAGGTCTCCAAATTATATTCGAATATCCAAAACGCACTTCTTTCAGTAGAAATAGATATTCCGAATCCAAATTTCGTTTGTGCTTCATTGAGTCAAGTTTTACCATCGCGGTTTGCCTCAGGGGTAAGTTCAATCCGAGGTTGATCTGGTTATCAAGTATAGGAAAATCCTCGTTTCACCTTAATCCCGAGTTGGTAAACCTCAACATTAAAAGGTGAACATCACGAATGTACCTAACCTACCTACCTAACCCAAACATTCTATTTTCTACAGAGGATGGACGGTCTTCATTAGAACTCTTGGCAGTCCAACAGAAAGTTTTCAACTCAGAAGAGTGTAAAGCACGCTATCAGGAACTCGACCCTAGCAGTCAGATATGTGTTGGTGGTAAAGTTGGCAAGGATGCCTGCAAGGGTGATTCTGGTGGTCCTCTAACATGGATGGGATCATTTGATTCAGCAATATTAGCGCGGAACTACCTAATCGGTCTTGTGTCTTACGGACCTACATGTGGTACTAAATCTGAGAATCCTGGAGTTTATACCCGTATGACTTACTTCTTACAGTGGATTCTAGATCATTTGGAAGATGAAGTAAACATTCCAGAAGTTCGTACAGAACATCTAAATTCATCCTCCCCACTACATCAGCAATCATCTAATAAAACATCTTCGATATCCAGTTTTGCATCAGTACGTCAAGCGTTACCCAGCACCTAAATTGCCTGCACGAGTCTAATAAAGTAAAATTTTATTTATTTTATACACATTTTGATGAAATCATGCCTTTTCTTCCATTTGCAGACTATGTACAGCCAGTGTGTTTGCCTTATGGAGATGGCCTAAAGTATAACTTTGAAGGCAAGGATACCATTGTGGCAGGATGGGGATTGACAGGTAACTACAGAATGCCTTATTGTTCCCACGTTTTCAAGAAGGCCATTTTAACATTATTTTGCACAAGAAAAAATTGAAGTGAAAATCAGTAATGCTTGAATGGAAAAAGAAAAAAGGTATTTACTTAAATGTAATGAGTATCTAAAGGTGTGTCCACAGTTCACACTGTCCACAGTCGACCAGCCGTCAATCGATATCGAACGAACCGTCCACAGTTGCCTCGACAACATAGTGTTACCATAGATCGACTAATATTCATCTTCGCTTTTGTAATATCACAGAAAATGAATTCATAAAATTCTCATTTCCACATCTCGTGTTTTTCCGCAGAGAAAAAAATCCCTTCCCACATATTGTTGGGTGTGAACCAGCTGGTATATGACCGATACCTCTGCACAGCCATATACGAGAGAAACGGTATCTCCATCGACACCAACAAAGGACAACTCTGCGTAGGCGGCACATCACAGAAAATTAATTCATAAAATTCTCATTTTCAAATCTCGTGTTTTTCCGCAGAGAAAAAAATCCCTTCCCACATATTGTTGGGTGTGAACCAGCTAGTATATGACCGATACCTCTGCACAGCCATATACGAGAGAAACGGTATCTCCATCGACACCAACAAAGGACAACTCTGCGTAGGCGGCAAGGTAGGCAAGGATTCCTGCAATGGTGACTCCGGAGGCCCCTTGATGTGGATGGGATCGTTTGATAGGTCCATATCAGCACGGACTTATCTCCTGGGTATTGTGTCCCTTGGACCCTCTACTTGTGGGATGCTTAGAATACCGGGTGTCTACACACGCACGTCCTATTTCCTGCGCTGGATATTGGCGACTCCGGAGGCCCCTTGATGTGGATGGGATCGTTTGATAGGTCCATATCAGCACGGACTTATCTCCTGGGGATTGTGTCCCTTGGACCCTCTACTTGTGGGATGCTTAGAATACCGGGTGTCTACACACGCACGTCCTATTTCCTGCGCTGGATATTGGACAACATGCAAGAGTAACGCATACTGTAGATTTAACCCGTAATTGGCGACTGTCAGAGATCCACACAGAATTAATTTTTGCCCGAAAATTCCGAGATTGAAATTTCAAAATTCCAATGACATCTTGATTCAAAAACATCATTATTTTTGGACTTCTTTTGGCTTTCATCTCAATGGAAAAATGTTCTAGAATTATGATTTATGATAGTTTAGCAGTAGAAAATTAATTAATTCATTTTCCGCAGAAGAATTTAGGCTTCACCCTTTAGGTATCATTTTACCAAATTTAGGGTTAACGTTTGCTGGCGGGCAGACCTTTAATAGGTATCAAATCGAATTTTCTGACTGCCTATACCTACTATATTTATGTTTTGGAACCATTTTTTCAAAGTAGGTAAATGAGTAAATAAATTTCAGTAAAACACTACTTTATCGTACAAGAATAACGAGTAATTTCTTTCTTGTTTTATTGAATAAAATTAACAAGTGAACAGTCAGACACCTGACACCTCTATATAGTGTATGTGTGTTATGTAAGTAGGTACCTTGTGAAAATAATTGGCATAATAAAGTAACCAAATTCGGACGATATAAGCCCAAACTTCAAGCTGATATTTTTCCTTCTTTGTGGGTAGTTCTTAGCTTCTTAGTAAAGATAAACTGCGGGTTCGATTCCCGCCCGGGGTGGATTTTATCCTGAACGGATAATGTTCATTTTCGGAACGGCTGAATTTCTCCTTTCCTCTCTTCTATTTCGGGATGACAATACCTTAGCAGTTACAGTTCCCTCCATCAAACCTCTTTAAAAAAGTACAATCTTTACCAGCTTTCTATGATTCTATGTGTTGGGGTGGATGAACTAATCAGAACTTAGCACTTAAGACTTAGTAATAAATCCCATTTTCTCATAAGATAATCCTTTGGATTATCTTATCTCATAAGATCTCATAAGATAATCCTTTAAGATAATCCTTTGGATTATCTTAAAATTGTAGATCCTAATATTAGTGCCCCATTTTATTTCTAATGATGTAGGTACAGTACGTACACTATAACTGGACTTTCTTTCTCTTTACAAATCGGGTCAAGAAAAATCCCATGTAATACGAAGAAATTCAACAAAGACACACTAGAAACTAAGCCTAAACGTCGCGTTAAATAAAATAGAAAATCCTTTTACTATTATCTATTTATATCTTCTTCTTTTTCTCTTACTATCCCACATTTCTTGAAATATTCCAGAGGGTCGCGGACGCCTCAGTTACAACTGTGGAGGCAGCTTGATAAGCAAATATTACGTGGTCACTGCGGCTCATTGCGCTGTCATTCCGAGTATTATGTAAGTACCAAGTACCCTATTTATCATCACGAGCCAGCCTAGTTATATCTTAGTTGGTAGCGCTTCTGTCTTGTAAGCGCAGCGCTAGGCCCCGGGTTCGATTCCCGCCCGGGGTAGATTTTATCCTGAACGGATAATGTTCATTTTCGGAACGGCTGAATTTCTCCTTTCCTCTCTTCTATTTCGGGATGATAATACCTTAGCAGTTACAGTTCCCTCCATCAAACCTCTTTAAAAAAGTACAATCTTTACCAGCTTTCTATGATTCTATGTGTTGGGGTCTGTCTTGTAAGCGCAGCGCTAGGCCCCAGGTTCGATTCCCGCCCGGGGTAGATTTTATCCTGAACGGATAATGTTCATTTTCGGAACGGCTGAATTTCTCCTTTCCTCTCTTCTATTTCGGGATGATAATACCTTAGCAGTTACAGTTCCCTCCATCAAACCTCTTTAAAAAAGTACAATCTTTACCAGCTTTCTATGATTCTATGTGTTGGGGTTCTGGAGATAGAGTGATCATTGTACGAATGAATCTCGCTCTTATGATGAGTATTGTCATCTTATTGTTTTATTACAAATGTTCATTAGTAAATGTTTTCTTCAAATTATATTATTATATTTTATATTGATCCCAAGGGTAAGAAAAACCTAGACCCTTGATAATAGTAAAGATAAAATGACGGCTGGATTAAAAAGTAACCAATAACCAACAATTAAATCGGTCTATCTTTTCCCCCCGTAGATCCTCAGTTCGGCTGGGCGAACTGAATGAATCTCGCTCTTATGGTGAGTATTGTCATCTTATTGTTTCATTACAAATTTTCATTAGTAAATGTTTTCTTCAAATTATATTATTTTATTGATCCCAAGGGTAAGAAAAACCTAGACTCTTGATAATAGTAAAGATAAAGGGTCGGCTGGATTAAAAAGTAACCAATAACCAACAATTAAATCGGTCTATCTTTTCCCCCCGTAGATCCTCAGTTCGGCTGGGCGAACACGATGCTAACTCAGACCCGGATTGTTCACCGGACCACAGGCAATGTGCCCCACCAGTGCAGGATATCAGGGTGGTCAAAGTGATATCCCATGAACACTTCTTAATCCAGAGCAGATGTAAGTGAAGTGTACTACTTCAGCTTAGTTAGCTAGGTTGGTAGCGCTAGACCGCGGGTTCGATTCTCGCCCGGGGCGGATTTTATCCTGAACAGATTATGTTCGTTCTCGGAACGGCTGTCTTTCTCCTATCCTGTAT
>NW_007378736.1:26551-77968 GCF_000475195.1 Diaphorina citri
GCCGCGGGTTTGATTCTCGCCCGGGGCGGATTTTATCCTGAACAGATTATGTTCGTTCTCGGAACGGCTGTCTTTCTCCTATCCTGTATTCCTTCTCTCTTCGATTTCAGGACGATAAGACCTTAGCAGTTACAGTTTCCACCGGCAAGATTGATACAAAAGGGAGTTTTTGCATAGAAAATGAGCGTCCCAATGACTGGACTCTTTAACGTGATTTGACGAAAACTCGTTTCGACACATGCGCATAAATCAATAAGACCTTAGCAGTTACAGTTTCCACGCCTCCCGGCAAGATTAATACAAAAGCGAGTTTTTGCATAGAAAATTAGCGTCCCGATTACTGGACTCTTTAACGTGATTTGACGAAAACTCGTTTCGACACATGCGCATAAATCTGATAAAGTTGGACTCAGAAATCTGATAAAGTTAGAAAAAAGCACTAAAATCTAATCCTCTGTTACAGTATGTTCGTCAGGTTAGGTGAGCATAACACAAATACCAATCCAGATTGTCAAGTAAGCACTAAAATCTAATCCTCTGTTACAGTATGTTCGTCAGGTTAGGTGAGCATAACACAAATACCAATCCAGATTGTCAAGTACTAGGTGACAAGGTTGTATGTGCCCCACCAGTTCAGGATATCCTAGTAGACAAGGTCATCCAACATGAAGAATACACCAATGATGTCAGTTTCCACGCCTCCCGGCAAGATTAATACAAAAGCGAGTTTTTGCAAAGAAAATGAGCGTCCCGATTACTGGACTCTTTAACGTGATTTGACGAAAACTCGTTTCGACACATGCGCATAAATCTGATAAAGTTAGAAAAAAAAGCACTAAAATCCAATCCTCTGTTACAGTATGTTCGTCAGGTTAGGTGAGCATAACACAAATACCAATCCAGATTGTCAAGTACTAGGTGACAAGGTTGTATGTGCCCCACCAGTTCAGGATATCCTAGTAGACAAGGTCATCCAACATGAAGAATACACCAATGATGCCAATATGAGGAACGATGTCGCCCTCTTGAAACTGGAAAAAACTCCTGAGCTGAATCGTAAGTTCTCAATGGATCACTGAAGAGCAACGTGGCGCGTGGTTGGTATCCGAATGGGTGACCATCTGCCATCTGGGCACTCGTGTGCTGCTGACTTTTTCCGGTCCTACCCAGGCTGCGAAAAACCAACAGAACGCTAAACCCAAAAAGACCTTAGTATTTACTTGATGACGACGCCGACCTTCAATCTTTAGAGTCTAATAGAGAAATAAAGTAAAATTTTATTTATTTTATACACATTTTGATGAACTGACTTTTTCCGGTCCTATCCAAGTATCCAGGCTGGAAAAACCAACAGAACGCTAAACCCAATAAATACCTTAGTAGTTACTTGATGACGACGCCGACCTTCAATCTTTAGAGTCTAATAGAGAGTTTAGCAGTAGAAAATTAATTAATTCATTTTCCACAGAAGAATTTAGGCTTCACCCTTTAGGTATCATTTTACCAAATTAGATTCAACCAAGGAGATTTGCATTTTCAACTTCAACACCCAGACTGCCAAAGCATACTCCATGTTGACTAGTAGTTCTGTGAACTGTAGACCTCACTCAGCCTCTTTTGCCTAAGCTGAGACTTTAAACAGAACCTTCCTAGAAAGGTGCAATGGGGTTAAAACTACTCCGCATATGGAGGTTGATGGTTTGAGTCCAAGTCAAGTCATAAAATTCATTGAGGTGTATTACTTAATTGGGATATTATCACATAGAACATTTAACCGATTTTGAGTACCTATAAAATATAGGTAAATACATAAATATGGATTAATGTAATTCACGTGTAAATAAAAAAAATAGGTGGTTGTTATTCATATTCAGTTTCTAGATTGGTACCTATGCCCTATACCTAACTGGATAAGTACGTACGTCGTACCGACCTAATATTAAAACTAGCCATAGGCTGGCACGTGTCATATGCGTCACTTGTTAAACTCATTATTACATAGGTATTTATTATATTTTTATTTTTTTTTTTCTCCAAATAGAGGTAGGTCACTACAACTACCTATAGGCCACGTAAGCTTGAAGTTAAAGTTATTTTGAACTAAATTATATCGTTGAGAAAAAGATCTAAAGTACCCAATTCGAAAAACAGGTAAACATTGAAATTTCAATGACTGAAATTCGAAAATATCCGCTCAGGAGCAAAAGGGCTGGATGTATTAGAGCAGTTTTGTCTGAATAGGTATACTGTAGTGTTTTCTTTTCGCAATTTTTAGGTGGTTATGGTAGGGAATAGGGAAATGGGACAATGCCAGGCAATGTACCATTTCCCTATTCCAAACCATTACCAACATGAAAGTTGGGAAAGGAAAAAATGACTAATATAATTACTAGACTGTGTGTATGACACTTTTTCCCAATCGGGGCCAAATGTTCTCAAAGGTAAAATTTGACGAAGCGTTAAAAAATTTGAAGAAATGTGAATCATTTAAACTTAACCACTTCTTCCATGAAATTCACACAAAATAATAAATTTGGAGTGTTACCTATTAATCCCCCACAAAGAACCCTAGTCAATTATAAAATAAGGTAAGCCAATAAATTAACATAAATAGGTCTGTACAGGTAGGTCAGAAAAATAGAAAAGGGCTGAAAGTTGGCTTGCAAAATAAATATTGCCTCGTCAATTTTTTTAGGTTTATTCATAATCTCTCACTGAAAAATCTCAGATGATCAAATCCACTTTGTAAAACGCAGTCAGTTTTCTGCGTTATTATTGGGTATTCGCTGGTACTGTTATCTATCCCGAATATACCTACCTACCAACTGTTACACGTGTTGGACCTATCAGAAGTAATTTATCAGTAACCTGTGTAATAGGTAACACAGTCCATTGTAACCAAGTGTTTAATTGTGCTATTAATAAAATGGGCATAAAATTTGCTGAAAAGATGTAAGCGACAGAGCGAAATAAAACCAAATGAACTGGCAGGGTGATAACTGGAAGAAATTTAATACGTACAATAAGGTGAAATTTGTGACTGAAAAATCTCAGATGATCAAATCCAATTTGTAAAACGCAGTCAGTTTTCTGCGTTATTATTGGGTGTTCGCTGGTACTGTTATCTATCCCGAATATACATACCTACCTACCAACTGTTACACGTGTTGGACCTATCAGAAGTAATTTTTTATCAATAACCTGTGTAATAGGTAACACAGTCCATTGTAACCAAGTGTTTAATTGTGCTATTAATAAAATGGGCATAAAATTTGCTGAAAAGACGTAAGCGACAGAGCGAAATAAAACCAAATGAACTGGCAGGGTGATAACTGGAAGAAATTTAATACGTACAATAAGGTGAAATTTGTGATAATAATGACGTATTATTTAGAAGTATATTATTACCTATTATAAGAATAATTAACAAGACTGCGGACCGGTTCTACAGTAGGTACGTCCTAGGTACCTATCGACAGTATAAAATTTAAAATGAACTTTGCTTACGGATGTGTCAGATACGTACCTATCACAGTAAAGAGATAAGAAGAAAGGAAAATGTCTTCACTTGGCCGGGGAAACAAAAGGATCCTTAGGTGTTAATTACATATACTCACTTTCCGTGTTCGTGATATAGGCATAGTACCCATCTCACGGTAATGGAAGGATTGAGGTTCAAAGTAAAGGTTTAAAACCCTTTGGTATGTAAACGATGCAGACTTGCCTTCTCCGCGACTCCGCGCTACTAAAGTCATTTAAGTCGTGCAACTACGCTCCCAATTTGCAAGAGGAGACGTACAGAACCGCCAAAACCCCTTTTGAAAAACGATCCTGATTAGTATTATTACCTATTATAAGAATAATTAACAAGACTGCGGACCGGTTCTACAGTAGGTACGTCCTAGGTACCTATCGACAGTATAAAATTTAAAATGAACTTTGCTTACGAATGTGTCAGATAACTATACGTACCTATCACAGTAAAGAGATAAGAAGAAAGGAAAATGTCTTCACTTGACCAGAGAAACAAAAGGATTTTAGGTGTTAATTACATATACTCACTTTCTGTGTTCGTGATATAGGCATAGTACCCATCTCACGGTGTTGGAAGGATTGGGGTTTAAAGGTTTAAAATCCTTTGGTATGTAAACGATGCAGACTTGCCTTCTCCGCGACTCCGCGCTACTAAGTCGTTTAAGTCGTGCAACTACGCTCCCAATTTGCAAGAGGAGACGTACAGAACCGCCAAAACCCCTTTTGAAAAACGATCCTGAAAATGATTTCTATATAGTGTATGTGAGTTATGTAAGTACCTTTGTGAAAATAATTGGCATAATAAAGTAGCCAAATTCGGACGATATAAGCCCAAACTTCAAGCTAATATTTTTCCTTCTTTGTGGGTAGTTCTTAGCTTCTTAGTAAAGATAAACTAGATTTCATTTGGAAATACGAATTTAGGTAATACAATATGCCATATTGAAGATTACATTCCAATAGTGAGGCCAAAAAAGGGGGCTGCACACCAATAAAGGGGGGACCCAACTACCTAGTGTCACCCTTTTTCCTATATAACATGTTTCTGGACATGTTAGGTAGGAAAAAGGGTGATTTGTCTGCAACTAGTAAACTTCGCATGAAGGTGTTGTCCACAAGGGCAATTAATTAAATGAGGCAATCAAATTATCGCTTTCCAATGAGAGCAATAAAAAATATTGCCCATTACAACAAGTAATAAAAGTAAAATGTCACAGGTATAGGAATTCCGAATGTCACATAAAAACAGGATACTTTGACAATCATATGGTACAAGGCTACAAGGTGGTTATAAGATTTTGCAGCAGAGATCCTTCAGAGAAAGAAGCACAGAATTCGAAACTATGTCATAGGTATAGGAATTCCGAATGTCACATAAAAACAGGATACTTTATTACTTTGACAATCATATGGTACAAGGCTACAAGGTGGTTATAAGATTTTGCAGCAGAGATCCTTCAGAGAAAGAAGCACAGAATTCGAACGAGGCAATCAAATTATCGCTTTCTAATGAGAGCAATAAAAAATATTGCCCATTACAACAAGTAATAAAAGTAAAATGTACCTATGTCACAGGTATAGGAATTCCGAATGTCACATAAAAACAGGATACCTACTTTGACAATCATATGGTACAAGGCTACAAGGTGGTTATAAGATTTTGCAGCAGAGATCCTTCAGAGAAAGAAGCACAGAATTCGAAAATGATGATACAAACATAGCTATAAATTAACAAGAAATCTCATATTTAATTTAAAGACATTTAAAACAAAGTACCTAATGGAAATAAATAGGCAATTATAAAATCAATGTTTTACAATGTACAAACAGTATATCAAGTCCCAATACTGAAAATGTAGAGTCGAGTTTAGAGTAGGTAATTTTTCTCAAAATTTCAATCAGGAAAAAGGAAAAAAAAAAAGCCGGGGGAGCAGGAAAAATAATTGACCGTAGTAAACATAACATAAATAAGCGAAAAAAGTATGATACATGAAGGTATTGCCGGGGGAGCAGGAAAAATAATTGACCGTAGTAAACATAACATAAATAAGCGAAAAAAGTATGATACATGAAGGTATTGTCGAGGTAAGGAATTTTATCAACAATATTCGAGAATTTGACCTCAATAATAAATAAGTATAAAAAAATAAATTGACCTCAATAATAGTACCTACCTAGTACCTAGCTGACTGCTGGGCTAAAGGGACTTTTTACTTCACATTTACTTTTCACAGATCCCGAAAAGCACAGAAACTGGAGACTGTTACCAGCCAAGGACAAATGTGGTCTAGCAGGACAACAGAGAATCATAGGAGGTTACATCGTACAACTTGGTGCTTTTCCCTGGATAGCGCGAATTGGGTTTGATATGGGTGGTAAGTGGATTTAATCTATATTTTGCCCTTGAAGGTATTTAAATTTAAAATAGTTCGTCACAAATGTTAGGAGAGTTAACCAACAGGTCAAAAGTAGATGGGAATACTGCATAATTTTTCTACATGTAAATATTTTGTAGTCAATTGTCTACAATCTGCATACACTGGTAATTTTTGATAACAGTTGACTCGATTTTAAAGGAAAAAGTCCAGTTATATGTACCTAGTGTACTTATTTTGCCCTTTTGTCTGGTCTTTTGGGGAACCGAATCGGAGAAAATTGAGAAGCCCCTTTGGCCTTTGACTCTACCAAAGCATCTTTGGTAAAACCCATAGAAGAGAAATTACGTCGGTAAATTTTCATAAGTGTTGCTGCTTTTTCTCAGTTTTGCACCTGACTTAAAGTCCTAGACTAGACTAGAGTACCCCTAACTGTGGAATAAATAGAAACGAGCTAATAGTTTTTTCTTTTTATTATTATCTATTTATATCTTCTTCTTCTTCTTTTACTATCCCACATTTCTTGAAATATTCCAGAGGGTCGCGGACGCCTCAGTTACAACTGTGGAGGCAGCTTGGTGGTAACCAAAATGTAAATTTCAACTAAATCTTAAAGCTTTAGAGCAAAGATGAACTAATCAGAACTTAGCACTTAAGACTTAGTAATAAATCTCATTTTCTCATAAGATAATCCTTTGGATTATCTTAAAATTGTAGATCCTAATATTAGTGCCCCATTTTATTTCTAATGATGTAGGTACAGTACGTACACAAGATAATCCTTTGGATTCTCTTAAAATTGTAGATCCTAATATTAGTGCCCCATTGTATTTCTAATGATGTAGGTACAGTACGTACACTATAACTGGACTTTCTTTCTCTTTACAAATCGAGTCAAGAAAAATCCCATGTAATAAGATGAACTAATCAGAACTTAGCTTACTTAGCACTTAAGACTTAGTAATAAATCCCATTTTCTCATAAGATAATCCTTTGGATTATCTTAAAATTGTAGATCCTAAATTAGGTACAGTACGTACACTATAACTGGACTTTCTTTCTCTTTACAAATCGAGTCAAGAAAAATCCCATGTAATACGAAGAAATTCAACAAAGACACACTAGAAACTAAGCCTAAACGTCGCGTTAAATAAAATAGAAAAGCGTTTCTTTAGACGTTCGAAGTACGAAATGTCAGCCTTGTTCGCTTGGAGGGTAGCGCCAACACGTCTGCCTTGTAAGAACTTGGTCGCGGGTTCGATTCCGTAGTGGATTTTATCCTAAATAGATAAGGTTTTCGTAAGCTTGACTTTCTCCTATCCTGTCTTCCTGCTCTTTTCGCTTTCGGGGCGATAAGACCTTTACAGTTAATCCTAATAATTCTGTTAAAGATAGTTCCCTCGATCAAACCTCTTAACAAAAAGTACGAAATTGTGGCATAGTTTTATACCAGTATAGCTCAACTTCGTTCCAAAATAGTTCATGTTGTGTCGTTCGGCAGCTCCTTGACTTTCCCCTATCCTGTCTTCCTGCTCTCTTCGCTTTCGGGGCGATAGAATTATTGTTCTCTTTGTGTTGTAGCTTACGTTCAGCCCATTTGTTTGCCCTATGGACCGGGAATGACACGAACCCATGATAAAGATGACACGATTGTGGCTGGATGGGGACTAACAGGTATGTGATTAATAAGATCATTTTCCCACTCTATATTTTATGATCTCCAAAACCAAATGAAAGTGCGAATTTCGTTGTTATTGTTCCACGTTATTCCATTGTGGCTGGATGGGGACTAACAGGTATGTAGTTAATAAGATCATTTTCCCACTCTATATTTTATGATCTCCAAAACCAAATGAAAGTGCGAATTTCGTTGTTATTGTTCCACGTTATTCCTCTATAAGATATAAAAGGGCTACCCTTTTTAAATCGACGGGGGCTACCATTTTGCACAAGTTCTCTAGTAGCGCGGTCAAACTTTCTTGACTTGGCGGGGCGGAGCGCTACCGCGCTCCTTAATTTCCCATTTCCACAGAGGATGGAGTTCCATCTAGAGACCTCCTGGCCGTCAATCAGAAAGTATTCAATGCGGACCGCTGCAAATTAGCTTACGCCGACAACGGTATCTCCATCGACTACAATAGCGGCCAAATGTGTGTCGGTGGCAATGTTGGCAAGGATTCCTGTAATGGCGATTCTGGTGGGCCGCTAACATGGATGGGATCATTTGATTCAGCAATATCAGCGCGGACCTACCTAATTGGTCTGGTGTCTCTTGGACCAGCCAGCTGTGGTGTCTATGAGATCCCTGGGGTCTACTCTCGTACTTCGTACTTCCTTAGGTGGATACTCGATCATCTTGACGAGTAATTCATAGAAACATTTGTATATTTCTGCCAGATTAAAAATATGTACCTAAATGGACTTGATGAAAATAATAATAAACATCACATTCCTTCCTATTATAATACTGGAAAGACTCTTTATTTGTGCAATAATTTGTGCAAAAGTCATCTTGCAAAAGCCTACGAGTGAGGCGAAACTGTGTTACCTATTAATCCCCCACAAAGAACCCTAGTCAATTATAAAATAAGGTAAGCCAATAAATTAACATAAATAGGTCTGTACAGGTAGGTCAGAAAAATAGAAAAGGGCTGAAAGTTGGCTTGCAAAATAAATATTGCCTCGTCAATTTTTTTAGGTTTATTCATAATCTCTCATAGAAAAATCTCAGATGATCAAATCCACTTTGTAAAGCGCAGTCAGTTTTCTGTGTTATTATTGGGTATTCGTCAGCTCCCATGGCGTAGTGGTCACTGCGCTCGCCTTGCACGCGGGAGACCCGGGTTCGATTCCCGGCGGGGTCAAGAAATTTGTATCATGCAAATGATTGATTCCGTGACTGGCCGTTACGGGGCCCACTCAGCCTCGTGAGGAAAATGAGTAGCTATGTAATATAAATGCGCATAGCGACCGGTGCCAGCATGGTAGGTAAACATTGGATTTTAGGATTATTGAGATATTGGAAAAATCCTACAATGCTGCAGTGAGCACCAAAGTTGTGACATAATAACACAAAAAAACTGCATTTACATTATATTTTATATTGATCCCAAGGGTAAGAAAAACCTAGTGCCTTGATAATAGTAAAGATAAAGTGACGGCTGGATTAAAAAGTAACCAATAACCAACAATTAAATCGGTCTATCTTTTCCCCCCGTAGATCCTCAGTTCGCCTGGGCGAACACGATGCTAACTCGGACCCGGATTGTTCACCGGACCACAGGCAATGTGCCCCACCAGTGCAGGATATCAGGGTGGTCAAAGTGATATCCCATGAACACTTCTCAGGAGAGCCCAACATGAGAAACGACATCGCTCTGTTGAGACTGGAGAGACCACCTAGACTCAATGGTGCCCCTAAGGTTTGTTAGGGGGCAGTGCAATAGTCCTAAACAAAAATGGACGCGGCACACACGGGATCCAGAAGAGACCGCCTTAACATGATAATAATCGGGTTGAGCGGAAGAGAATGTCTTGGGCATTAATCTATCGCCATCAGGCCGCCAATGCCATCAACCCGGGCGTTTCTTTGAGATAAACTAGATTTGATTTGGAAATACGAATTTAGGTAATTCAATATGCCATGTTGAAGATTACATTCCAATAGTGAGGCCAAAAAAGGGGGCTGCGCACCAATAAAGGGGGGACCGAACTACCTAGTGTCACCCTTTCTCCTATATAACATGTTTCTGGACATGTTGGGTAGGAAAAAGGGTGATTTGTCTGCAACTAGTAAACTTCGCATGAAGGTGTTGTCCACAAGGGTAATTAATTAAATGAGGCAATCAAATTATCGCTTTCCAATGAGAGCAATAAAAAATATTGCCCATTACAACAAGTAATAAAAGTAAAATGTAACTATGTCATAGGTATAGGAATTCCGAATGTCACATAAAAACAGGATACTTTATTACTTTGACAATCATATGGTACAAGGCTACAAGGTGGTTATAAGATTTTGCAGCAGAGATCCTTCAGAGAAAGAAGCACAGAATTCGAAAATGATGATACAAACATAGCTATAAATTAACAAGAAATCTCATATTTAATTTAAAGACATTTAAAACAAAGTACCTAATGGAAATAAATAGGCAATTATAAAATCAATGTTTTACAATGTACAAACAGTATATCAAGTCCCAATACTGAAAATGTAGAGTCGAGTTTAGAGTAGGTAATTTTTCTCAAAATTTCAATCAGGAAAAAGGAAAAAAAAAAAGCCGGGGGAGCAGGAAAAATAATTGACCGTAGTAAACATAACATAAATAAGCGAAAAAAGTATGATACATGAAGGTATTTAAATTTAAAATAGTTCGTCACAAATGTTAGGAGAGTTAACCAACAGGTCAAAAGTAGATGGGAATACTGCATAATTTTTCTACATGTAAATATTTTGTAGTCAATTGTCTACAATCTGCATACACTGGTAATTTTTGATAACAGTTGACTCGATTTTAAAGGAAAAAGTCCAGTTATATGTACCGTGGTAACCAAAATGTAAATTTCAACTAAATCTTAAAGCTTTAGAGCAAAGATGAACTAATCAGAACTTAGCACTTAAGACTTAGTAATAAATCTCATTTTCTCATAAGATAATCCTTTGGATTATCTTAAAATTGTAGATCCTAATATTAGTGCCCCATTTTATTTCTAATGATGTAGGTACAGTACGTACACTATAACTGGACTTTCTTTCTCTTTACAAATCGAGTCAAGAAAAATCCCATGTAATACGAAGAAATTCAACAAAGACACACTAGAAACTAAGCCTAAACGTCGCGTTAAATAAAATAGAAAATAATACAGAAATGTACGAAGACGAAAAAAACTTAAAATAAATAATAATGTAAATCGGACGGAAAAATTAATGAAAGAACAAAGTAATGCAACTAATAAACAAATGAAAATAATGAATGCCAAAAGGATAAAGCAATCTCAACTCAGTGTGGTTAGTTATACCATTTGGTGTGGAAAGTTTGGGTGCGTTTGGCTCAATAAAGGAAACGTACAAAAATCCGAGGGTGAAGTATTCCAATCACGTCTGAAAGTCTAAACTAAACATACCTATCTTCCCAAAAGCGGATTCAGATTGTGGTACTGGCTATGATAGGCGTTTAAATCCACCTGGAATCTAGAACTCTAGACCTTCTCTTCGTTCTTGTTCCCTTGCGAATCCCAAGCTGAACATCGTTCTTATTTGCTCGGATAAACCACATGTGAGGCCAGCATGAATCCTACATTGGGCAAGGAATCTACAAACTTCTCCACATTGATGATCAACTCTTGAGACGAAGCTGTCGGTTTGGCCGGGATAGTCGTCCGAGGTTGCACTACCTCAGGAGACAAGGGCGAAGTGAAGGTTGGGCCAGAAAGTTCTTCTTCCAGAGTTTGACGTGAAGATTTCGAAGGTCCTGGAAGATGAGGATGAGATCACAGGATAGATTAGGATCTGGATTTTCGAGGAAATACAGGCGAGAAAGTGTTCAAACTCAAATATTACGTATACGTAGGGTGCTATACGTATCTGCCCAAGTACGACATTAGTATGTATGTATTAGTAGATTAGTACTCATTAAACTCAATGTATTGATTTCTAGGTATACCTATTCTTACGAGGCAGAAGATAGGATGTCATGCGAAAGAAATCAAACTAGAAATCTTTGGACAAATGTGTCATGCACATGAAGAAAAGTTGGTCATGCAACACTACACGCATTTCTCAATCGTTCACTCAATGTATTGATTTCTAGGTATACCTATTCTTACAAGGCAGAAGAGAGGATGTCATGCGAATGAAATTAAACTAGAAATCTTTGGACAAATGTGTCATGCACATGAAGAAAAGTTGGTCATGCAACGCTACACGCATTTCTCAATCGTTCATACCAAGGTCTTTAATAAAATAGCACTAGTCAATATTATAGTCAGGCACTCAGCACTACATTATTTCCAAGCCTTTGTGAGCTTAATCTCATACACAAAAAGCCCACTCTGAAACTTAGGTGTAGGGGCAAAGAGCCCGAAAAGATGGGTTAAGATACCTACGAAGCCTTTGTGAACAGTTTTGAAAATAAATTTACATAGGTACTTAACATATTTAGAAGCATAAAGTGGATTTTTCCAGATCTTTAAGAGAGAAAAAAAGCTGGCAAAAGTACCCTCAAAGCTGACAAAAAAAAAAAAAAAAACGAGTGATCAGGCGTAGATAGATTGTCAAACAGGGATACCACATCAAGATGTAGGAGATAGGAGGGACAGCCTGCACCAGACAGAAGACGGGAAAATACTATTGACTAACCACCACCAAGTGTTAGTGAAAACCATGTGATGCTTTTAGACGAAAACTATCAACTTCTCACGTAAGTGGTTAAAGTAACCTAACATATAAAAAAACCTGCCAACTTCATTACTTTTCTTCCTATTTCTACAGTGCATTATCTTTTATTATGTTAATAAAAAAATATTGATTCCAGCAAAATCCTTTTATGTTTCCTACTTATTTACATAAATTAAAAAATGTACTAGTCTATGACAGTTTATGACAAGTTTGGGAGAATGACCTAATGGCCAAGTTTCCGACATTTGAAAACAATAATTTTATTTCTTGAGGCCATTTCCAAAAACGCTATACTAGCAGTTTTCCTGTTTTACCTAGGGAAAAGGAATTTTGAACAGCTTATACTCACCTTTTCTTGAGTCTCAAATTGCAATCTATTTGGTGAAAAGAGAAAATGATTGTAAAACGAAAAAAACACACACAACCATTTCAAACGGAGCAGGGTTCCCCAATCTTTTATCTTACCGAAGAGATGTAGTTTACCTTTAATATTGTAGAATTCAAAATGAGACTGATAGACGATCTGGGTTTATTTCTTCGTAAGGAAGCATGAAAGCTCTGTTTCTAATCGAGTGAAAAAAAAGGGGAATTTGCTCTAGTATATTAGAGTTATCTTAGTATGTGCGACATAAAACCCAAAATTTTACTAAGTACACTTCTTTCGTTTTTCTTTTTTTACTTTTTTTCCCAAAGAAAATATTATTAGTAGAGACGTAGGGACAGGGCGATAAAAGGATTTGAAAAATCTACTTACCTTCAAGAGGATTGGTAAGTCCACTTCCATTCCAATCAAAATGAGCGTCAGGTATGTGGTCCTGAAAATATAGGAGTACATACAAAGTAATAGAATAATCAAAGTAATTTGTGTGAAAGTTAAAGCAGAGCCTTTTCACAACTTTTGTGGATATCCCAGTGCCTCTTTTGCAACCAATTTCCATAAATTAACTTTTTTTAACACTGGTAATGCCACCATTGGTCGCTACTCGATTGAAGTAGCAACTCAATAGATCAGTTGCGCTTACTTGGGTGATGTTTCAAAGTCATAGAGCAGGAAAAATGAGGACCAACGGAATTTTCCTTTTTCTATAATAATAGTGCTTATTTATACTGCTCGTATAGGACTGTAAAGTCCCTTTACTCCAGCAATAGGCTACTACTATTATTGTGGTCAAATTCTCAAATTATATTGAGGATAAAATTCCGTACCCCGGCTGGGATTGAACCCACGCTCTCCTGTTTACCAGGCGAGCGCCTTGACCACTACACCACCGAGGTAGGTACAATTGGTACATATATAGGAGTATAGGAGTACATACAAAGCAATGGAATAATCAAAAATCAAATCCTGAATTTATTTGTGTGAAAGTTAAAGCAGAGCCTTTTCACAACTTTTGTGGATATCCCAGTGCCTCTTTTGCAATCAATTTCCATAAATCAACTTTTTTTAACACTGGTAATGTCACCACTGGTCGCTACTCGATTAAAGTAGCAACTCAATTGTCCTCACGAGGCTGAGATAACCCTGAGCTCCAAGCACAGAGCCGAAAATTTAACACTGGTAATGCCACCACTGGTCGCTACTCGATTAAAGTAGCAACTCAATTGTCCTCACGAGGCTGAGATAACCCTGAGCTCCAAGCACAGAGCCGAAAAAACTTCGACCCCGCCGGAAATCGAACCCTCGGCCACGGAGGTTGCCTAACAAAGTAAGGCGTGAATGCACTTACTTGTAGCGGTGAACTGAGCTCTCCTGTGTGAGGGTCACACTTCAAAGCCCCAGGTTTGGAGGGTTCTAGTGGACTGTAGCCAAGGTACCGGAAATCGAACCCTCGGCCACGGAGGTTTCCTAACAAAGTAATATTTGAATACACACTCACTTGTAGCGGTGAACTGAGCTCTCCTGTGTGAGGGTCACACTTCAAAGCCCCAGGTTTGGAGGGTTCTAGTGGACTGTAGCCCACTTGTAGCGGTGAACTGAGCTCTCCTGTGTGAGGGTCACACTTCAAAGCCCCAGGTTTGGAGGGTTCTAGTGGACTGTAGCCAAGGTTGGCTGCGAACCGAGGCACATTCTCTTTCCATCGAGGTCCGAAAATCTGAAACAGCCCAAGAAGATCCGATTATTATTATTTTTTTTGTAGGTACCTACTGTATAGATTCATATAAGCTTAAACCGACTTTTTTTTATAACTGCTAATAATTTTAAAGGCATGGGGTTTTACCATCCATCTGGTCACAAGCTACCCACCTCCTCACATCAACTTCACCTAGCCTGAGTGGGGCTGAGAAAAAGCCATCAGCACGCCATTGTCAGAATTTTTTTTTGTAGGTACCTACCTACTGTGTAGATTCATATAAGCTTAAACAGACTTTTTTTTATAACTGCTAATAATTTTAAAGGCATGGGGTTTTACCATCCATCTGGTCACAAGCTACCCACCTCTTCACATCAACTTCACCTAGCCTGAGTGGGGCTGAGAAAAAGCCATCAGCACGCAATTGTCAGACGATCAACCATCCGGATACAAAGGTTGCTCAAGTTCAGTGATCCATTGGGGACCTGAGGATTCATAATATCATAATACCTACCTATAAAATTGCATTAAAAAAAAAAAACACACACACACACACTTCAAGTTCAAAACAAACACTTACTTAACACTTCAAGATGTGTACAAAACTTACAATATTGCGTGTGTCTATGTTGAGAGATGTCAACAAGGCTTTGTTGGATTCAGAATTTGACCATTGGCATTGTCAGACGATCAACCATCCGGATACAAAGGTTGCTCAAGTTCAGTGATCCATTAGGGACTGGAGGATTCATAATACCCACCTATAAAATTGCATTAAAAAAAAAAAAAACACTTCAAGTTCAAAACAAACACTTACTTAACACTTCAAGATGTCGACAAAACTTACAATATTGCGTGTGTCTATGTTGAGAGATGTCAACAAGGCTTTGTTGGATTCAGAATTTGACCATTGGTACGAGAGCGCAGGAGTATTCTCAATATCATGTAGTCGGCGCCAAGCTTCGTCTTGCGACAGAATGTGGTCCAGTGTGCTGATTGACACTTCGGGAAGTTGCTGCAATCAAAGGTATAGGGGCAAAGGCCTAAGATGTTAGTAACCTCTTAAAAAATATTAATAATAAAAATAATCAACGACCATTGGTACGAGAGCGCAGGAGTATTCTCAATATCATGTAGTCGGCGCCAAGCTTCGTCTTGCGACAGAATGTGGTCCAGTGTGCTGATTGACACTTCGGGAAGTTGCTGCAATCAAAGGTATAGGGGCAAAGGCCTAAGATGTTAGTAACCTCTTAAAAAATATTAATAATAAAAATAATCAAAGGAATACTTCAAGAGATGCTATGTAGTTAATAGTGGTTCAGTGAACTCTAGAAAAAAGACCCGTACACCCCATATAGAACCAAACAATTTCATGATCTAATGAGAGAGTGTCATTTCATGAAATTAGGAAGAACGAAACGGTTCAAAATTTAAGGTAAAAAAAAAGTCTAAATGAAAAATCGCGGAGTTAAAACTCGATCAAATGCCGGCCACTCAAGCTCAGTGACACACCTAGGTTTGTTAGGCGGTCGAAACGTGTCTCTCATTCCATCTGAGCTTTTTTTGCCAAACACGTTCCAATGGTCTAAGCGCGAGTGGCAGCATACTACTTAATTTATATCTACAGCCTTAAGTATGATACTTACCCCTGTTGGCTTTTCAAACAAGTTTTCCATATCCAAAGTATAATAATCAAAGGAATACTTCAAGAGATGCTCTGTAGGTCTGTAGTTAATAGTGGTTCAGTGAGCTCTAGAAAAAGTACCCGTATAAGTACCCCATATAGAACCAAACAATTTCAAGATCTAATGAGAGAAATTAGGAAGAACGTGAAATTAGGAAGAACGAAACGGTTCAAAATTTAAGGTAAAAAAAAAGTCTAAATGAAAAATCACGGAGTTAAAACTCGATCAAATGCCAGCCACTCAAGCTCAGATAGTGTGACACACCTAGGTTTGTTAGACCGTCGAAAGGTGTCTCTCATTCCATCTGAGCTTTTTCCGCCACACACGTTCCAATGGTCTAAGCGCGAGTTGCAGCATACTACTTAATTTATATCTACAGCCTTAAGCATGATACTTACCCCTGTTGGCTTTTCAAACAAGTTTTCCATATCCAAAGTATTAATATCAAACAGCTTAGGAGTGGGCGCTTGAGTGACAAAATTTTCACTTGAGAAATCTCCAAAATCATCATCATCCTCATCATCCAAATTTGTTTTAGTAGGAGGAAGTTCTGATACAGTTTGGCTATCTGATGTTGATTTAGAAGGAATGATATGTGGTACAGGTAAGCTATTAGGGTTTGGTACAGGCTGGTTGCTAAATTCTACAACACTACTGAAGTCTCCAAACTCATCCTCATCATCTTCATCAATATTCTCACTAATATCAGGTGCATTCTTGATTGATTGATTTTCAACAGCGTTGGCAATGCCTTCAGCTGAAATACTGGTGTCATTGGTATCTAATTCCTTATTAAAACTTGCAGAGGGTACAGTGACGTGCTCAAAAGGTACATTGGTTGCACTTTCAAAATGACCGAAATCCGTTTCAAAACTATCTTCTTTGTTTTCGAAATGTATTTCGTCAACATCTAGAGGTGGAGGCAAAATTTCCTCATTTGCTGAATTACTGACGGAATCTTGTGTAATCACTATTTCATTGCTATCACAGATGTTTTGTTCACTGAATTCAAGCTCAATGTCTGTTTGCTAAATTACTGACGGAATCTTGTGTAATCACTATTTCATTGCTATCACAGATGTTTTGTTCACTGAATTCAAGCTCAATGTCTTTGGTGCTGATTCCATCTTCTTGTAAGCTACACGCTTCTCGTTTGACTACAGCACTGAGAGTATCATTGGGTTTTTCAGTATTTTTATCTAATTCATTTGAAACATTCTGTTCTGAAACTTCAGAGCATTTGAAATCTCCAAAGTCCTCTGTAGTTTCATTTGACTTCAAATTGTTGAAATTTTCAAAACTTCCAAATTCATCATCAAGATCATCATCAAAACTCTTGGACAATTCTATCTTAGGTCCAAACTCTGGACTAGTGGGAGGCGTGTCTGGGGACAGTTCAGCCTCAAACCCAACAGAAGGGACTTCGAATGAGCGAAATTTTGACTCGAAATTGGTGAATTCGTTTTCAATGTTCTTCTCGTTTTCAAGAAACTTTTTGATTTCACTGCTAATACCCCTCTTGGGTTTCTGTTGAGTATCACACATGTCAGTTGATGAGTCAGTTTTTAACATGGAATTATTGTCTGTCACATCATCTATAGTATTATCTTCTTTTATAAATTGTTCAAAATTTGGGTTAAAATCACAGACTTGGTCTGTAGGGAAATGAATATCAGTCTGTTTTATAGGAGTTAAATTTGAGTTGGGAACATCACATATAGCAGGTGTATCACATGTTGTTTCTATATGTAGACTTGAAACAGAGTTACTCTGTTCCTCTTCTTCAAGAGAAGTGTTATCATTATCTTCTAGATTATTTTTACATGGAACAATACCATATGTGCAAGGCTCATTCATTTCTACTTTTATATCATTGCTCTGATTACTATGTTCATTCATATTTATAGTACAGTCTTCACTTAAAGTTGTAATATCACCATTTGTAGAATTAGAAATGGATCGTTCATCTAAGTTTCCTGAAGGTTTTGTACAATGATCTACATGATTTGTACTACTGGATAATACCTTTGATGGAATACTTTCATCTAAAAAAATATTAGTTTTTGTAACATTTGGTATTTGTTCTGGTTCTGTATGTACAGGATGAACAATTTGCATTTCATTGTTGGGGTTGTGTTTGTTCATGGTAACATCATTGCACATTGTGGACTGACTAGTAGGTGGTGGAGTGAATTCATTTGATATGTGTTCAATTATTCCATTGTACAAGTCAGGGGCCTTCTTTTTGGGGGAATCATATGCTTCTGGAATGAAAACAAGAATAGTTTGGTAATTTACACAGTAACAATATTACCTATGGCTATCATGATAGGTATTTAAGTATGTGTAGGTATAGGCACTTAAGCATCCCTCCCACTGATGCATTTGTGTTTTTATTTGAAACTTTGTTTTTCTCTTTCCAAATAGGTAGCTAGGTACTGAATTGAAAATTTTACATTTATCATAAAAATGTAAGTAGGTACTTATTAGAAGTTGCTATCATCATATTATATTCCCTAGGTAGGCACTTAAGCATCCCTCCCACTGATGCATTCGTGTTTTTATTTGAAACTTTGTTTTTCTCTATCCAAATAGGTAGCTAGGTACTGAATTGAAAATTTTACATTTATCATAAAAATGTAAGTAGGTACTTATTAGAAGTTGTTCATTTAATTTTCACAAGAGATTACCATAAGCTGTAGAGAAATCTCCAAAGTCATCATCACTCTCTACTGATTCACTGTGACACAAGGGAGGGGGTGAATTTGATACAAATGGAGGGAGATCATTTGACATGTTGTGAATCCTGTAAAAAAATAAAGATACTTATTATAAAATCAATTATCAAGTTACAAATGTCAGAATTTTTGACCATTAGTAATCAATTATTAAAAACTTCAAGGAGATTAGATGATGTTGTAAGTTGTAATCCATTTGCCAATGCAATTACTTCCATTGACCTCACCTAGTTTGGGATGGGAAAAACCAGGTTCACATGGAATATCTTTGGATGAACCTACACTCATTCATCCAAGGTTAATGAGTACCGACAGTTACCTATCTCTTTTAGAAATATTGATATGGTAGATACCTACGTAGCTACAAATAAAACTTTAAAAAAAGAAGGAAATCCCCCAGCATACATTAGAGGAGGTAAACAATTTATCAGTAAATATACCAGATATGATTACCAAGAAACATTAATGAACACAATATGACACTTTCCTATTTTAGTTCGGAAAGAATGAACCTGTTTATTGATTCTGTTCTTCACAGAATGTGCCTCAGATCTTCTTGAAACCAATGATCAGGAATGTAACATGAGACTTTGTCCAGTACCTAATGTTAGGTAATTAAGCAGAAGTCAGGTCTGTGAAAAGAAAAGCTCCTTTTTGTATTTAACCTAAGCCTATAATAACACTAATCACTGCTCTAATTGTGAAAACTCCTTCTTGCGTTTAACCTAACCCTATAATAACACTGCTTGCTGCTCATTTGTGCCAGTTCCTTTGGTAGCAATATTCCACGGACGTGATTTCTGCACAAGTACCGACAGTTACCTATCTCTTTTAGAAATATTGATATGGTAGATACCTACATAGCTACAAATAAAACTTAAAAAAAAGAAGGAAATCCCCCAGCATACATTAGAGGAGGTAAACAATTTATCAGTAAACATACCAGATATGATTACCAAGAAACATTAATGAACACATTAAGACACTTTCCTATTTTAGTTAGGAAAGAATGAACCTGTTCATTGATTCTGTTCTTCACAGAATGTGCCTCAGATCTTCTTGAAACCAATGATCAGGAATGTAACATGAGACTTTGTCCAGTACCTAATGTAGATGATGTTACATTAGCAATTTTATTACTTCCTAAATAACAGCTTATACCACACTCATACTAACAGTACACAAACATATTGGGGGGACCAGTACCTGCCAAAACACAATGGCTGTTTCAATTTTCATGAAATGATAGGAACATACAGCTCTTGAATTATGATGTCATCAAATCTAAAGGAATGAAAACCTACATTGAGTTGGCCATAGATAGCAAGTCAAAAAATTTTATTACTTCCTAAATAACAGCTTATACCACACTCATACTAACAGTACACAAACATATTGAAGGGACCAGTACCTGCCAAAACACAATGGCTGTTTCAATTTTCATGAAATTATAGGAACATACAGCTCTTGAATTATGATGTCATCAAATCTAAAGGAATGAAAACCTACATTGAGTTGGCCATAGATAGCAAGTCAAAAGATCCACACCTAGGTATGGTCGTCAAGGCTGAAGGTATCTTACCTGCTGTTTGAAGCATACATCCCAAGGATACAGAACCAGAATTGTTAGTCACCAAGAAAGAACTGTACAAATGGTCAAGATAATATGAAAATGTTTATTAATGACATTTATTGATTACATTAGTGAGCATTTTATATTTTAATTAAATGTTTAAAGTTAAATTTGGAATTTCTCTTTTAAATTTTTACTTTTTCGTTGTTTACCTTTACGAGATCAGCTGACACATTTTACTGATAAAATGGAAAATGATACCAACTTTTAATAAATTAGTAGGTACTTGAGAAAAATTATTTCCATTCAAATAGGTATTTCTTTTTCTCGGTACAGTGGAAAAAAATATGTAAAGGTACCCATTTAATTGAAATTTCAATTTCAATAAATGAAAATAGGATTAAAATGGCATTTTTATTGAAATTAAATGTGAATACATTTTTTATTTCTTGAATCTTATATTGGTACTACCATAAAATAAATAAACAAACAAATCGACCGCGAAATTTCAAATTAGAACGTGGCGATTGTGACAAACTGCAGAGAGGGAAGAGCATTATTTTTAGGCTAAGTTTTGACATATTTTGACATTTTCAAGTGATTAAAAGTAATTTTACTTGTGATAAAAAGTAGTAATCAGTGTTGGCTTTACGAGATCAGCTGACATATTTTACTGATAAAATAGAAAGTGATACCAACTTGTAATAAATTAGTAGGTACTTGAGAAAAATTATTTCCATTCAAATAGGTAATTAGGTATATCTTTTTCTAGGTACAGTGGAAAAAAAATATGTAAAGGTACCCATTTAATTGAAATTTCAATTTCAATAAATGAAAATAGGATTAAAATGACATTTTTATTGAAATTAAATGTGAATACATTTTATATTTCTTGAATCTTATATTGGTACCACGTATCAACTTGTAATAAATTAGTAGGTACTTGAGAAAAATTATTTCCATTCAAATAGGTATTTCTTTTTCTAGGTACAGTGGAAAAAAATATGTAAAGGTACCCATTTAATTGAAATTTCAATTTTAATAAATGAAAATAGGATTAAAATGACATTTTTATTGAAATTAAATGTGAATACATTTTATATTTCTTGAATCTTATATTGGTACTACCATAAAATAAATAAACAAACAAATCGACCGCGAAATTTCAAATTAGAACGTGGCGATTGTGACAAACTGCTTGAGAGAGGGAATAGCATTATTTTTAGGCTAAGTTTTGACATAATTTGACATTTTCAAGTGATTAAAAGTAATTTTACTTGTGATAAAAAGTAGTAATCAGTGTTGGACATCTACAGAAACCATGAGCTCTGTTCCTGATAATTTGATCAAGGTAGGTGATTATGTTGTAGTACAGAGATGGAACTTTATGAAGATTATTCACCTAGGAGGAAACAAGGGCGATGACTTTGATGTAGTACTTGGCAATGACATTGTCAATATCAGAACTGCAGTGGACAAACCCTATTGGTCCACATTTAAAATAATTCCTGAAGTTAGTGTAAAAAAGTCCAAGAAACGCTTGTACAGGGCAGAAATATGTGACAAAAATGAGAACCCCAGATTGAGTGCGGAGATTATCAAAGATTTGTCAAGTGGATCTGATAATAGAGATATCAAAGATGATGGGAAATCTCAGAGTCTCTCCACAGAGAATATTCACGAGTTGAGAGATAGTGGAATACCAGCACAGGATATTGTGGAACAACTTGTAGAGAACAGTACAACATTCCAGAAGAAAACTGAGTTTGCACAGGAGAAGTATTTGTCCAAAAAGAAGAGAAAATATTTTGACTACATTCTTCTGAGACCTACAAGTTTGAGACTTATGATTGAAATAAATAATAAGAAGGACCCATCTAAATTTCTAGGTATGTCTATGGATACACTCTCACATATGACCACGGCATGTAATATTCAGCCTGGAGGGACTTATTTAACATATGAAAATGGCTGCTCTGGTATCATTTCAGCTATGATCTTGAACTCTTTGGACACAACAGGAAAAGTAGTTCAGATAAATGTCTATGGATACACTCTCACATATGACCACAGCATGTAATATTCAGCCTGGAGGTAATTATTTAACATATGAAAATGGCTGCTCTGGTATCATTTCAGCTATGATCTTGAACTCTTTGGACACAACAGGAAAAGTAGTTCAGATACATCCAGGTCCATATCCTCAAAAAAGTTCTGTTTTGTCTTTAAACCTGTCAAGTGAAAAACTCAATTGTTATGTTCCAATGTCAGTTAGAGACATCATTGAAGTTTGTAAATCTATCAAGGGACAAAAACTAATGGATGAATCATGTTCTCCCAAGAAAGACAGTATAACCCTGAATGGTATTGATAAAAAACTTGTAAAACAAGAAAGTCCCTTGGAATCTGATCAAAACAATATAAACTCAGAAAGTCTTAATTCAACAGGAAGTTCAGTTTTAGCTCATGATCTGGAACAATGTGAAATAAATGCCAGTCAGACCACTCCTTCAGGAACTACTGTCACATCAGATAAGAGTCCTAAAGCTAACCTAAAGAGGAAAAACAGTGATATCCAGTTGGACAATAACAAAAGGTCTTGTTATATCCAAAGTACTAATATCAAACAGCTTAGGAGTGGGCGCTTGAGTGACAAAATTTTCACTTGAGAAATCTCCAAAATCATCATCATCATCATCCTCCTCATCCAAATTTGTTTTAGTAGGAGGAAGTTCTGATACAGTTTGCCTATCTGATGTTGATTTAGAAGGAATGATATGTGGTACAGGTAAGCTATTAGGGTTTGGTACAGGCTGGTTGCTAAATTCTACAACACTACTGAAGTCTCCAAACTCATCCTCATCATCTTCATCAATATTCTCACTAATATCAGGTGCATTCTTGATTGATTGATTTTCAACAGCGTTGGCAATGCCTTCAGCTGAAATACTGGTGTCATCTCATCCAAATTTGTTTTAGCGGAAGGAAGTTCTGATACAGTTTGCCTATCTGATGTTGATTTAGAAGGAATGATATGTGGTACAGGTAAGCTACTAGGGTTTGGTACAGGCTGATTGCTAAATTCTACAACACTACTGAAGTCTCCAAACTCATCCTCATCATCTTCAATATTCTCACTAATATCAGGTGCATTCTTGATTGATTGATTTTCAACAGCGTTGGCAATGCCTTCAGCTGAAATACTGGTGTCATTGGTATCTAATTCCTTATTAAAACTTGCAGAGGGTACAGTGACGTGCTCAAAAGGTACATTGGTTGCACTTTCAAAATGACCGAAATCCGTTTCAAAACTATCTTCTTTGTTTTCGAAATGTATTTCGTCAACATCTAGAGGTGGAGGCAAAATTTTCTTATTTGCTGAATTACTGACGGAATCTTGTGTAATCACTATTTCATTGCTATCACAGATGTTTTGTTCACTGAATTCAAGCTCAATGTCTAAAGTTCAGTTTTAGCTCATGATCTGGAACAATGTGAAATAAATGCCAGTCAGACCACTCCTTCAGGAAATACTGTCACATCAGATAAGAGTCCTAAAGCTAACCTAAAGAGGAAAAACAGTGATATCCAGTTGGACAATAACAAAAGGTCTTGTTATGAATTTGATTCTTCTCGTAAGATACAAGTAGAAAATATTCTACTTAATAAAGTAGATGGATTAATTATTGTTTGTAAAGAGCACCCCCTGTCTGTTCTAACAGAGTTCATTCAGTATGTTGCACCTTCAAGACCAATCATTATCTACAGTTTGTATAGAGAACCTCTTGTAGAGCTTCAAGTAGAAAATATTCTACTTAATAAAGTAGATGGATTAATTATTGTTTGTAAAGAGCACCCCTTGTCTGTTCTAACAGAGTTCATTCAGTATGTTGCACCTTCAAGACCAATCATTATCTACAGTTTGTATAGAGAACCTCTTGTAGAGCTTTTCATGGAACTGAAGACTTCAAAGTTTCCTGTTATTAATGTTAGATTGACAGAATCTTTTCTCCGATCTTATCAAGTTTTACCTGACCGCACCCATCCTCATATGTCTATGACAAGTACAGGGGGCTATCTATTAACGGCAACTGTTATTGAAAAATGAATTGTTAAAAATATACTAAATATTAATGTTTACTTGTGTATTTATGCATATTGCATAAAATCTAAAGAGTATCTGTACTTTTTTAAGGGCTACATACTAAATTCATTTCAGCTTCTGAAAAATAGAAAAGTAAAAAAAGAACAAAAACAATACAGTCTGTAGTATAGTAAAATAAGTAATAATTGGGTATAATAGGTCGAACTTGAAGTAACTTTTTATATTAGATAACAAAATTAAAACAAATCTCAAAATAATGAAGGTATAAAAAGAATAGGTTTCTCTGGCATCTTTAAAAAATCCAGACATTTGTATCTTTTTACTGTACTTATATCTATGAGGAAATAAAACATGCTTATAAGTTTCGAGTGTACATTCATTGTACATTTGATCAGGCTGTGATATAAAGTCTTTTAATTTTAACAGTGCCTGAACTAAATTGTTAACTACTTTTAGGATTCTCATTCAGAAATGAATTTGGCACATTGTATACTTCGGTTTAAACAAGGGGTTTGTTGTCATAGAAGACTTGAAGCTGAGAATTTGGTCGAGATTCTAGTTTGATCTGAATTAGGTACATAGAAAACGAGAATAAATTCTCCTCGCTGTTATCTGTCGAGTTATTTGATGAGAAAATAGGAATTTTAGAATAATAAAACTTCATTATAAGAACTTTACTCGAGGGGCAGCTCCTCTCGTATATCCAGGGTGTGCAACCAGTTAAATATACCTCGCTGTTATCTGTCGAATTATTTGATTAGAAAATAGAAATTTTAGAATAATAAAACTTCATTATAAGAACTTTATTCGAGGGGCAGCTCCTCTCGTATATCCAGGGTGTGCAACCAGTTAAATATCATCATGTTTCGATCGTATTTGGACAGTGGAACCCCACGCTCTCGGTCGATATCTTTCTCGGAGAGGTTCCCTATCTTGGGTATCCCTTTCATTGTGATGTTCTTTAGGTATTTGTTGTTGTTATGGAGGGAGCTACTCGCGCAGGTACCAGGTACAGAGAGAAGGTTGGCATCTCCACCGCTAGGGGAGGCTGCTGTGCCGGAGAGGCTGAGGGAGGCCGCTTTGGCTTGCACCTCGAGGCGGTCCAGGTTGAATTCACTCTGCGAGAGCCGCTCCAAGGCCATGTATGTGGTCAGCAAGCGCCGTCGAATGTACGTTTGTCGGACCTGACACAGAGAGAAAGTGGTTAGGTATGATTAGATCAGAAATGGATGGGGGGTTCCTCCTCTCTCCCATGCGGAAGTTAGACTTGTGCAAATATTTACTCTTACCTCTCACACCCTCATGTACATGCTCACCTGTTGAGAGTGGGTGTATTTGCCTCCTTGTTTGAACTCTGTGTGGTTAGAAACTTGATGACCTTGAGCATGGTGATGCTGGAAGGGGCGATTTTTCAGTGGAGATGCTGGAAGAGGTCATTTTTAGTCGTGGAGGATTTAGTAAGTGGGGCAATAACTCACTCACTCCGATGGCGTATGAGAGTTATGTGAATCCCGTGCCGACCGGACTGCTTGCCTCTAAAGAACTCTATGTTGTGTCAACTGCTCCCAGTTGTTCAGCCCCCATCTGTTGCATAGTCTTTTCATCTCATTGTTCCGGCAACTACATACAATGTGGGGCAATGGATAATTAGTGGAGGTGTTTGTTTAACGCAATGTTTCTCAAAGTTGTTGCCACTGCGGCACACTTCTCATGACTCTAATCTTTCCGCGGCACCCCCTTCCCCCTAACTTGTTGTTGTCCCCCCAAGTCAGCCTAGTTAGTTTGGAGAGTAGCGCGTCTGTTTTGTAAGTGCTGGGTCGCGAGTTCAATTTTACCACGGTGGAATTTTATCCTAAACAAATAAGGTTCGTCATGGAATGGCTGGCTTTCCCTTATCCTGTCCTATCTTCGATTTCGGGACAATAAGAGCTATGTTCCCCTTTCCCTCTATCAAACCTCTCGTATACCTACGTAGCTCTCAAATTTGTCAGGAACTTGTGATTTGTCCTGAACACGAAAATAGGATAGATATAGCTCTCAATCGATGTTGCAAATCTTTTCGCAACCCATTGTAATTTGTCAGGAACTTGTGATTTGTCCTGAACACGAAAATAGGATAGATATAGCTCTCAATCGATGTTGCAAATCTTTTCGCAACCCAGAACCCAGGCCCTCCTATGTTGTAAACGATCTCCTTACCACTGGACCATGCTCCTATTCTGATACTTGATTGATTGACGACCTACATAGGTACTCTAGGGTATCAGGTGACACCCTCTGGTTTTTTATTCAAAATACGTAAACACAATGTTATTTTCACACATCATGAAATGCTTACCACATGTCTTCTGTAATGTTAACCTGGTGTAATGTTACTTATTTGGTGTCAAGTTGTCAACCACCGTCCCAACCACAGTACAAGCTGGTACACGGTGCACATTTGGTCAATCAGCGAAACAAGAACTTATTTACTGGTTGAGTAGTGGATGTTAAAATATAATAATTTGCATAAAAATTGTAACTATTCAAAACAATAATACCTAGTCGGCAAAAGTTAGGGTAAATTTAAGAGAAAGAAGTTTTTTGCCCTATACTAACTCTAAAGGTTTTTTCCCTAAGAGGTTTGATAGTGGGAACTGTAACAATGGTTGAGTAATGAGTAGTGGATGTAAAAAATAATGATTTGCACAAAAAAGTACCATTCAAAACAGTATCTAATACCTAGTCGGCAATACCCATTCGGCAAAAATTGGGATAAAGTTAAGAGAAGTTTTTTGCTCTATACCAACTGTAAAAATGTTTTTCCCCAAGAGGTTTGATAGTAAGAACTGTGACAAACAGGGCCGTATGGATTTTGTCAAGGGGGAGGGGCATTGAAGATGCTCTAGGAGGTATCCACTCCGCTGTACAGCACTCAATGCCAGCTCGGAAATAGCGGGTCGACCTAGACCTGTGGATGTGAAAGGGATGAAATAAACTTAGGGGATTAAAAGAAAAACAGAGGTTTGATAGAGGGAACTGTAACTGTTAAGGTCTTATCGTCCCGAAATCGAAGAGAGAAGGGACACAGGATAGGAGAAAGCCAGCCGGTTAAGGTCTTATCGTCCCGAAATCGCAGAGAGAAGGGGCACAGGATAGGAGAAAGCCAGCCGTTCCGAGAATAGTTTGTAAAGGTGTGTCCAAAGTCCAAACAGTCGACTGGCCGTCGATCGACGAAGTAAATCTATGTTTTTTTTTTTAACAAGTTTCCATTTATATTTGATCGACAAAAAACTCAGAACATACATTTTTCTTATAAATGGTATACCCATCCGTATAAGCAGAGCTTGTACCATGTTGTCAAGGCAATGTGGACGGTTCAGTCGATGTCGATCGATGGCCGGTGGACTATGTGTGGACACACCTTTAGAGGCTTAAATTTTTGCATATACATATTCTGACTTTTTGTTTTACACTATGGACGTTAGTTGCTAGCGCTAAACTTTACCATGGTCTGTGCGATCCAACTGACTAATATCACTTGTGCTGAAACTTTTCTGAATGCCTAGAGCGGAGGAGAGAGCTGCACAACTTCGGATGACTTCATTCTCTTCCTCAAACCATTGAGCTTCCGGGATATCTGGAGGTCTGCGAAAAACAAAGAATAAAAGTGTTACTAGCGTTGTATAAATTCCCACCCGGGGCGGATTTTATCCTGAAGGGATAATGTTCGATCCCGGAACGGCTGGCTTTCTCCTATCCTGCCTTCCTTCTCTCTTAGATTTCGGGACGATAAGACATTAACAGCTACAGTTCCCTCTATCAGATGTTCGATCTCGGAACGGCTGGCTTTCTCCTATCCTGCCTTCCTTCTCTTTTCGATTTCGGGACGATAAGACATTAACAGTTACAGTTCCCTCTATCAAACCTCTTGAAAAAAAAAAAATCAATCTCTCCTCTACCCTCTTTCTGCCCTCACCAATCCTACGTTCCTTCTTTGTTTACTGTTAACAAAAGGTCAAATATTCCCAAGTATTGGACGGAGGGCTGAAAAGTCCCTTTAGATCTCACCTGGAGCTCTTGGAATCTGGATTGGGACTTGGACCGCGGACCGAGGCTAGACTGTCCGGATAGGCTCTGAATGTGACAAGACGCACGCCTCTCGTGTCAAGACTTTGTGTTGAAGAGACAGAAAACAGACTCAGGTCTGTAGTGATGGACTCGTGGCTGGGAGATCGTAGCATTCGACAGTCGACGGTAAGGGTGGGTGTTTGGGCAGGGTTTGACGTCATGGCGTTGGGCTGGGGATGTAGTTTGGACTGGAGATGAAGTTTGGGCTGGAGATGTAGTTTTGGCTGGAGATGAAGTTTTGGCTGGAGATGTAGTTTGAGAACTGGAGGTTAAGTTTGGACCGGATTATGATTGGCGGGCGAGGACTCTTGAGAGGTTAGGCTGGCGATTTTCCTTGTAACTTATGAAGAACAATTCCTATAATTAAAGGATTTGGGTGGGATTTGTGATGATCTGAACTAAAGGATAGGATGAACTTAAGTAACTAAGGTTTGTGCTAGTAGCTAGTATGTACCTATGTATATGGCTAGATTTTTTATCAGTTTTATATTGTTTTAGCTTCCAAGTTCCTTTCAAAATGACATAACGACGCTTTTGTGTCGTAAGCAGTCAGCAGATGTTGAGAATAAATACAGCACTTAATATTTGTAGTAAGGTTCTTTTTCGGATGTTTGTTATGTTAGGTATTTAAAATTTCAATTGTGTACTAAAAATGTTTGTCTACTTAATGACATATATGTACATTGTCGAAAAAATTCTTCCACTTGAAATAAACTCTAAAACACAGTTACTTTCACAGGGAGAAAAAACACAGCTCGAACAAACTTGTTACATAATAGTCCAATAAAAAATTCCACGCACAACAAAATTGTTCGGAATATATTTTATGAAATTTTCCTCACAAAAGTGGAAAACTAAAACACAGAACGCCACACCTGAACTAAAGGATAGGATGAACTTAAGTAACTAAGGTTTGTGCTAGTATGTATATGGCTAGATTTTTTAATCAGTTTTATATTGATTTAGCTTCCAAGTTTCTTTCAAAATGATATAACGAAGCCTTTGTGTCGTAAGCAGATGTTGAGAATAAATACAGCACTTAATATTTTTTGTAGTAAGGTTCTTTTTCGGATGTTTGTTATGTTATTTAAAATTTCAATTGTTTACTAAAAATGTTTGTCTACTTAATGACATATATGTACATATTATGTACATTGTCGAAAAAATTCTTCCACTTGAAATAAACTCCAAAACACAGTTGCTTTCACAAGGAGAAAAAACACAGATCGAACAAACTTGTTACATAATAGTCCAATGAAAAATTCCACGCACAACAAAATTGTTCGGAATATATTTTATGAAATTTTCCTCACAAAAGTGGAAAACTAAAACACAGAACGCCACAAATTAAAATTACACACAGTATAAAAAATTGAACTTTAAAGATGCTGATGGCCGCAATTTTTCCACTTGTTAGAAGAACAATATCTTGACGTATTGGTGGTGTTCAATCAATAGTCTTTTTGTTCATATAATTTTTCTCAAATAATAAAAGATGTATTATTTATTCATCTTGTTTTTCACATTAGAAAACTCGAATACCTCGTATAAATCCCATGTGGCAAAGAAGGACTCTGAAGCTTTCGAAAGCCACCCTCTTCCCCCTCAGATCTTGCGCAGGCGTCCCCAAATCTACTCCCTCTTCCTAAAGCTCCCCCAAATATGAATTTGGAAAGGCAGGTGTGCTGATAGACGAAATTCGAAAGCCCGATCGAGTGTAATTAATAAAAAGAGAAAATTTTCTATATTTGTTGATCATTTTTCGTAAAAATCATCGAAATCGGGCGAACCTTTCTAGAGTTATGGCGAGAGAAACAAGAGAAAAATCGGTAATCCAAAACTCAAACTCATTTCATTAGTCTAAAATAACTGTGATATTTGTGATGAAATTGAGTTCATCATGGTGTTATTATGTAGAGGTGGGTTCGTCTGCTTACCCGCAATTTTTCAGAGCAGGTGCCCTAACAAATATGTAAACAGGGTGGGGCAGGGTGCTCAAAAACTCCAAGCACGTTTCAAGTATTTTAATTGAGTTTCGCTATGATGTATGGTGATCCGCGTGTCACCCTTTAAATTATTCTAGCTAATAGGTAACCGTGCCAGTTTTAAAAGGATTCATACTTTTCTTAAGGGGGTTAATGGAGGGAACTGGAAAAACGGTGGTTTTACTGTGCCGAAATCGAGAGAAGGAAGACAGGATGCAAAGTTAACTTTTCCGAGAGCAAAAACCTTATCTGTTTAGGATGAATTTCGCCCCGGGTTGGCATTGAACCCGCGACCTAGCAGTTTCTAGGATGTCGCATATCTTGAACTGCATCTGATTGACAAGTGTTGAAAGGTACTGCTGACTGGTACATACGTATATCTATCGACACATCTATTAAGGAGCGCGGTAGCGCTCCGCCCCGCCAAGTCAAGAAAGTTTGATTTCATATTATTTGTTGAATTTTATTTGGAAGATTCCACTTTACCCAGAATTTTTGAACATGATTGTGTATTCGCGGCGTATGTTTATAGTCAAGTCCATTCTGTTGTATGTATTGCATAGCTTCCATGTACTCCGCCTTATACATGTCTTCTACCCTATTTTATCCCTTACCATCTACCTCAGTTCCCCCTCCTTTCTTGAATAGCATGGGTTCATTTTCATAGCCTATTCCCCCCGGCTTCTCTCTTCCCACCACCATCTAATTCCCTTCTATCTTCCCTCTCACCCTCCTACTTCTCACCCTCCCCTTCTCCTTCTTTCTCACTCCTCTACCCTTTTCTCATCTCTTTTTCCCCTCTCCTCTTTCTCCTTCTCTCTCTCTTCTTCCTTCCTACTTTCTCATATCCTCTACAGTCTACCCTTTCTCACCCTGACCCTCTCTTCTCCTCCTCCTCCCTCTCTCTGCACCACCCTTCCTACTTTCTAACCTCTCTACCCCCTTCTCACCTCCTTTTCCCTTTCCTCTCACCCACCCCTTCTCATTTCTCACCTTCTCTACCCCCTTTCTACCCTCACCTTTCTCACCCTCCTCTCTCCCATGCGGAAGTAGGTAGACATGTGCAAATATTTACTCTTACCTCTCACACCCTCATGTACATGCTCACCTGTTGAGAGTGGGTGTATTTGCCTCCTTGTTTTTAATAAAAAGAGAAAATTTTCTATATTTGTTGATCATTTTTCGTAAAAATCATCGAAATCGGGCGAACCTTTCTAGAGTTATGGCGAGAGAAACAAGAGAAAAATCGGTAATCCAAAACTCAAACTCATTTCAAAATAAAAAGAGAAAAATTTTCTTTATGTGTTCATCATTTTTCGTAAAAATCATTGAAATCGGGCGAACCTTTCTAGAGTTATGGCGAGAAAAACAAGAGAAAAATCGGTAATCCAAAACTCAAACTCATTTCATTAGTCTAAAATAACTGTGATATTTGTGATGAAATTGAGTTCATCATGGTGTTATTATGTAGAGGTGGGTTCGTCTGCTTACCCGCAATTTTTCAGAGCAGGTGCTCATTTCATTAGTCTAAAATAACCGTGATATTTGTGATGAAATTGAGTTCATCATGGTGTTATTATGTAGAGGTGGGTTCGTCTGCTTACCCGCAATTTTTCAGAGCAGGTGCCCTAACAAATATGTAAACAGGGTGGGGCAGGGTGCTCAAAAACTCCAAGCACGTTTCAAGTATTTTAAAACTCATTTCATTAGTCTAAAATAACTGTGATATTTGTGATGAAATTGGGTTCATCATGGTGTTATTATGTAGAGGTGGGTTCGTCTGCTTACCCACAATTTTTCAGAGCAGGTGCCCTAACAAATATGTAAACAGGGTGGGGCAGGGTGCTCAAAAACTCCAAGCACGTTTCAAGTATTTTAATTGAGTTTCGCTATGATGTATGGTGATCCGCGTGTCACCCTTTAAATTAGTCTAGCTAATAGGTAACCGTGCCAGTTTTAAAAGGATTCATACTTTTCTTAAGGGGGTTAATGGAGGTAAGTGGAAAAACAGTGGTTTTACTGTGCCGAAATCGAGAGAAGGAAGACAGGATGCAAAGCTAACTTTTCCGAGAACAAAAACCGTATCTGTTTAGGATGAATTTCGCCCCGGGTTGGCATTGAACCCGCGACCTAGCAGGTTCTAGGATGTCGCATATCTTGAACTGCATCTGATTGACAAGTGTTGAAAGGTACTGCTGACTGGTACATACGTATATCTATCGACACATCTATTTCATATTATTTGTTGAATTTTATTTGGAAGATTCCAGTTTACCCAGAATTTTTGAACATGATTGTGTGTTCGCGGCGTATGATTATAGTCAAGTCCATTCTGTTGTATTTATTGCATAGCTTCCATGTACTCCGCCTTATACATGTCTTCTACCCTATTTTATCCCTTACCATCTATCTCAGTTTCCCTTCCTTTCTTGAATAGCATGGGTTCATTTTCATAGCCTATTCCCCCGGCTTCTCTCTTCCCACCACCATCTAATTCCCTTCTATCCTCCCTCTCACCCTCCTTCCTCTCCTTCTCACCCACCCCTTCTCCTTCATTCTCACTCCTCTACCCCTTTCTCATCTCTTTTTCCCCTCTCCTCTTTTTCCTTCTCTCTCTCTCTTCTTCCTTCCTACTTTCTCACCTCCTCTACAGTCTACCCTTTCTCACCCTGACCCTCCCTTCTCCTCCTCCTCCCTCTCTCTGTACCACCCTTCCTACTTTCTAACGGTTAGAATCTAACCTCTCCCCTTCCTCTCCTTCTCACCCACCCCTTCTCCTTCTTTCTCACTCCTCTACCCCTTTCTCATCTCCTTTTCCCCTCTCCTCTTTCTCCTTCTCTCTCTCTCTTCTTCCTTCCTACTTTCTCACCTCCTCTACAGTCTACCCTTTCTGCCTTTCTCACCCTGACCCTCCCTTCTCCTCCTCCTCCCTCTCTCTGTACCACCCTTCCTACTTTCTAACGGTTAGAATCTAACCTCTCTGTAATTGGGTATTTAATGTTTACCTGTTTGTTTTTAACATTTTATAAGTGTGTAAATCACGAAAATATTTACCTATTCAATTTCCATGAACATTGTAACTTCTTGGTTTCGTTTTTGTTCTGAAAGTAAATTCGATCATAATAATGAGGTCTAAATCTAAATGAGGTCTAAATCAACTCTCTAGGTGGATGTTTAGAACACTTGTGTTTCTCGTCCAGTAAATTCTGGAGGTGTAGTCTCTCCTCAATCATATCCAGCCACTCCATGAAGGCATGATTGGATTCGTACAGCTGATTGTCTCGCATGCGAGCTCGTGTCTCCATGGCCAGCTCTTTGGCTCTTCTGAAACGGAAAACATGTGGTTGAGGATGAAAAAAAAAACCTTTGGAGTTTGGATACTTTTTGAACATTTAGTTTGAATACTTGGAAACTCTAAGTTTTGGATATTCAAGTGTAAGTAAGCGCTTATTGACGTACCTATGTATCTAAAGAAACTAAGAGAGTAATATCAAATTTCATCAGATGTTAACGCTAAACTGAAAAAGGATGAAAATTAGTCAGAATTTCCGCGCATGAAAAGAATTTGAATCCCCTTCTGAAACAGAAAACATGTGGTTGAGGACGAAAAGAAACCTTTGGAGTTTGGATACTTTTTGAACATTTGGATATTCAAGTGTAAGTAAGCGCTTATTGACGTAGGTATGTATCTAAATAAAGTAAGAGAGTACCTACCTAATATCAAATTTCATCAGATGTTAACGCTAAACTGAAAAAGGATGAAAATTAGTCAGAATTTCCGCGCATGAAAAGAATTTGAATCCAGCACCTCCTAGTCCGGAGTCAAAGCTCTTAACCACTCTTCCATATGCGGACCTAAATTTCATCCCTGTGGTGCGGTGCGTTACCTTCAGTTAAATAGTAGGTAAATGCGGAAACACCTCAAAATTCTGTTTCACATTAATATAGGCCGGGCGTGGCTTCGAACTTTTGACGTTCCTACGCCTCCCGCAAGCTTGATTGAAAGTATTTACTTCGTCTAACATCATCTACTTTGATTCCACCAGAGAAAGAAGTGTGATGTCCTACCTACGCTAAACTGAAAAAGGATGAAAATAATTCAGAATTTCCGCGCATGAAAAGAATTTTAATCCAGCACCTCCTAGTCCGGAGTCAAAGCTCTTAACCACTCTTCCATATTGCGGACCTAAATTTCATCCCTGTGGTGCGGTGCGTTACCTTCAGTTAAATAGTAGGTAAATGCGGAAACACCTCAAAATTCTGTTTCACATTAATATAGGCCGGGCGTGGCTTCGAACTTTTGACGTTCCTACGCCTCCCGCAAGCTTGATTGTAAGTATTTACTTCGTCTAACATCATCTACTTTGATTCCACCAGAGAAAGAAGTGTGATGTCCTACCTAGAGCGTTTTATCTGCTCCCTCAGGGCCTGCTCTTTCTTCTGCTTCCAATACCTGAAGGAAGCGTCGGCATTTCGATGACGCTCCTCGACTTGCAAAACTTCCCTCATCTTTTGCTCCTTCTGTTGTTTTTCTCGCTGCTGCTTTTTCCGGCGCATCTCTTCCTCCGTTTTCCGTTTCCATAGATTGTACGCCTGAGGACAGAAGATTCAAAAGTACATACTCGTAGATAAAATCAACTAATCGATTCCTAATTGGTGTACTTTCTCTGATTCTTCAACTGAATAGATTTCCTAAAATCACACTGGGAAGATTCAAAAGTACCTACTCGTAGATAAAATCAACTAATCGATTCCTAATTGGTGTACTTTCTCTGATTCTTCAACTGAATAGATTTCCTAAAATCACACTGGTGAACTCGACCCACTAGTACCTAATTACCTATACAGTCTCATGTAGAAAATTATCAATTAACAGTGAAAAATGTGGCACACTGTCCAGCAAGAATTAATTATTTTTCAACATTTCGTTTGCCTCTGTGGTGGGTCAGAAATGGACGATATGAATTTTATTAAGGCGATTGAACCGTGATTCCGAATTCCGATTACGGAGTATGGAGGTAGTATATCTGCGGACCTGCCTAATTAATTAGGCACACCAACACCATACTGTCTAGGTCTAGATCACTATTTGAAATGTGGTATACTGCCCAGCAAGAATTAATTATTTTTCAACATTTCGTTTGCCTCTGTGGTGGGTCAGAATTGGACGATATGAATTAGGGCGATTGAACCGTGATTCCGAATTCCGATTACGGAGCATGGAGGTAGTATATCTGCGGACCTGCCTAATTAATTAGGCACACCAACACCATACTGTCTAGGTCTAGATCACTATTTAGCTACGGTATTCCAAGTCTCGCAAGGAATGTACTGGAGTGGAAGATGCATTCCAAAACCCAAGCACCCAGCATGTAAGGTAGCATTGGCCACATGATTTGTGTGACTGAGCATGAATGCGCTTGAATATTGACACTGTTAAGAAACTGTCATGCTAGCCTGACTCGGGCAACCTTAAACCAAGTGACTGACTTGATATTTTCGTTATGATTTAGTAACTAAAACACTATTTAACAACAAAAAATAAAAACTGTTCTCATTACGGAGAAAAAAAAATCATACATGAAATGTACTTTTATGTCTGAGCCAGGCTTGAAATCAGGAAGTACTGCGACATAGTATGTCCTGTTCGTGATGTAGGTATGTCCTCATGAGACGTATGTTGAGATACATGTCATTTGGTAATTGGCCTTGTGATACGAGGCTTGAAAATAGATAAGGGAAGTCACTGAAGTAGTATACTTTGAATTGGGTCCTCGATGTACAAACGAGAGTAGTAGGTAAACCAGTGGATGAACTACAATAAAATACTAGTAGAATGACAATAATAAAAACACCATTGACGAAAGGACATTGGCATTATTTTGACTTAAAATTTCAAAGTCCTAAAGTGCGTCTCCATAATAGACCGCGCGGCAGCGTTTCTAAACACGTCATACATGAAATGTACTTTTATCTCTGAGCCAGGCTTGAAATCAGGAAGTACTGCGACGTAGTATGTCCTGTTTGTGATGTAGGATGTAGGTATGTCCTCATGAGACGTATGTTGAGACACATGTCATTTGGTAATTGGCCTTGTGATACGAAGCTTGAAAATAGATAAGGGAAATCACTGAAGAAGTATACTTTGAATTGGGTCCTCGATGTACAAACGAGAGTAGTAGACCAATGGATGAACTACAATAAAATACTAGTAGAATGATAATAATAAAAACACCATTGACAAAATGACATTGGCATTATTTTGACTTAAAATTTCAAAGTCCTAAAGTGCGTCTCCATAATAGACCGCGCGGCAGCGTTTCTAAACACGGTGAATTCACCAGTTTCCCACCGGCGGTCGACGCGACGGTCACTGAAATTCAACGTGATTACATCACCTGTTGAGCGTCGCCTGTTGAGACGCCTGATTCCGATCCTGAGACATGAATTCACCAGTTTCCCACCGGTCGACGCGACGGTCACTGAAATTCAACGTGATTACATCACCTGTTGAGCGTCGCCTGTTGAGACGCCTGATTCCGATCCTGAGACTGCGTAACCAAAGTATATTAGGTACTATTACTGTACCTCTAAGTACATTACTATCTTTACCTACAATTGGTGCAACATGTAAACCACGAGATAGGTGTCATGAGAAAGGTCAGTCGTGTAACCTTCCGAGGGAAATTAAACAAAAAAGAAAAACTGATTGGAAAAGAACTCTCAAGTGATCGACAGAGACTCGAAATCAATTAAACGAAGTAATTACTTGACATGGAAATGGATATTGCCTGATCGGTTCTGTTTGACCAAAGGAAGAATACTATCGGGGGAAAACTCCAAGTAAAAGACTGTCCGAACTCCGAAGACATCCAACACCTGAGGTATCGATGATGTTCATTAGCGGCAGAAGCGCAGAAGAAGGATATTGTATTTTTACGGCATTAGGAGAATCAAGCGTGCCTACCTCCCCACCGAACCTGAGTAGGACCGAAGAAAGCCAGCCAAACGGTTTGCCCACATGGTAACCCATCTTAAAACTAACCACACGCAACGGTGGAACGGTGCTTACACTATCGGCTTTCACCAAGTTCTACTATTTTATTGGCCTTTAAAATAATGTTTGTATTCAAAATAATCACACAACAACTACCTATTTCAAATCAATTTGAATTTACGTATTTCCAAGCTAAATTCGACAATATTCGATATTTTTTCTTCTCACGATAATGTCGAAACTAAAGAACTTTCTTGGTATCAATGTGTTGGAAAATCTCAGAAAAATATACAAAGAAATCAAGCGTGCCGGGAGGCGCAAACGTCAAGAGCTCAAAACGCCGCCCGGCCTATATTAACACGAAATAGAGATTAATGGTTTTTGGAAATTTTCAACTCATAAGAAGGATAGGTGAACCTTAGGCCGCCTTAGGGAAACGCTAGGGAAGAATAGGTAGACGTATACCCACTTAAGTTTGTTTTTTTCGAAGATGGTAGTATCATCAGTTAAACAGGCATACAGATCATTAGGGTCCCTAATGTTTTCACCAAGTTCTACTATTTTATTGGCCTTTAAAATAATGTTTGTATTCAAAATAATCACACAACAACTAGGTACCTATTTCAAATCAAATTGAATTTACGTATTTCCAAGCTAAAATCGACAATATTCCATATTTTTTCTTCTCACGATAATGTCGAAACTAAAGAACTTTCTTGGTATCAATGTGTTGGAAAATCTCAGAAAAATATACAAAGAAAATGGAGGTCTGAAGAACTGTTGGAAAACATTGTATCTAACTGACGATTTGAAGTTTGGGAAGTACGTGGGCATAGATCAATTTGGTAAGCTTTGAAATTTTAGTACCTACAACCCTATACTAGTACGATTTTGGTGTACATCAAGGGAATCTGAGTCAATATCCTTCTTGAAGAAAATTGGCTCTGTCCTGTGTCCTCTAACCTATTTCTGGTGATCCTCACTCGCATTACTTCTGGTTGCAAAGATTGTCCCAGGACACCCAAAAGGGGCAGCAGCCTCCAATTTGGTAAGCTTTGAAATTTTAGTACCTACAACCCTATACTAGTACGATTTTGGTGTATATCAAGGGAATCTGAGTCAATATCCTTCTTGAAGAAAATTGGCTCTGTCCTCTAACCTATTTCTGGTGATCCTCACTCGCATTACTTCTGATTGCAAAGATTGTCCCAGGACACCCAAAAGGGGCAGCAGCCTGAGATTCACGAGTGCTCGTACGCTACCTCGTTCCCAAGATTTTTATGCAGTATTTTTTTAGTAAAGTTTTAGTTAAATCAAAATTTTACGGCCTTTTTAAAGTAGGAAGGTATCTGAACCCAAAAGGGGCAGCAGCCTGAGATTCACGAGTGCTCGTACGCTACCTCCTTCCCAAGATTTTTATGCAGTATTTTTTTTTAGTAATGTTTTAGTTAAATCAAAATTTTACGGCCTTTTTTGAAGTAGGTATCTGAATCGTATGAGGTCACGGCCCAAATAGAGTGATAGGCTGATGGACCTTGAACGCTATTATAGTAACTCCGTTTTGGTGGTAACAATTCTCTTCCCCAACTCTCCTCCTCCTCAGGCAACAAATACTACGAAAACCCGCGCTACTTCTTCAAAATTTTACGGCCTTTTTTAAAGTAGGTATCTGAATCGTATGAGGTCACGGCCCAAATAGAGTGATAGGCTGATGGACCTTGAACGCTATTAGTAACTCCGTTTTGGTGGTAACAATTCTCTTCCCCAACTCTCCTCCTCCTCAGGCAACAAATACTACGAAAACCCGCGCTACTTCTTCGGCCGAAACCGCTGGGTGATTTACAACCCGGATGTAGGTCTTAACTACGACGGCAGTATGGTGCCGGCTGAATGGTACGGCTGGCTACACTACAAGACTGACTACACCCCGTGCGAAGATCCGGGGAGGCCGGTGTATAAATGGATGGCGGAACACACTCAGAATATGTCAGGATCGAATAAGGAGTATGTGCCTTACTCGACAACCCGGGATAAGATACAAGCTTGGACACCCCCATCGTCATCAGGCAGGAATAAATTTTGATTTTGACATTCCAGTAAAATTTCCTGATTTCCAAACGAACTATTTATCCCCATTAATGAATTCCTGATTTTCTTCCAAAATAGACGGATTAGTAGATCTATTTACCTTCTACGTATACAGCAGTTTCATCAAAAGTAATACCCTAAAAAAATATATTTCAATTCAATCTTTAGTTTGCCTTATTATTTCACGTTTCAAGGTAGGTAGATAGATAGATACCTATTGGAACTTGGTATAGAAAGGTAAGTACTTTGCATAGGCTTGGGTACCTTAATTTTGATTGCAATTATACACTTAGGTGGTCTAATAGTATTATAATAGCCTTGATAGTTGCTTTGATAAATAGGTACCTACATAATATTTGGAACTTGAATTTTGAAGGATACATTCTTGGATTTTTGTAGGTACCTACTTCACAAATTTGCAATATTCTTGTCTGAAAAAATTCCAATTTTATACCTAGATGAATTATTATTATTAGTTGAGTACCTATAGGTAAATGGATTTCGTGGTGTATAGGTAAGTAAGACCTGCCTAATTCACAAATTCAAGAATTAGTTTTTCCCAAGACATATATTTTTCTTCCTTTCCATATTTACGTGCAATAAATTATTTTTACCATAAAAAAAGTTCGTTTCCAGGTGTCTTCCTTTCAATAAAATAAGTTAGAGTTGAGTTATGCCCACTGAAACTTACGAAATCGTAGATCGTTTTCAAATTCATTGAGCACAGCTTTCTTCACGTCATCCAGAGAGACGGTTCTCCGTTCGAGCCTCGTGATGGTCATTGGTTTCACGTTCCTAGAGTTGAAAGGAAATAACGAGTTAAAACGTAGATCTTCACTTCGTACGGTCAATTAACCCTTTGGTGACCGATGTAAACTGTAGTAAACGAACGTCTACATTACGGAGGACGCCTAAATCTCGATGTAAACTGCAGTTTAAATCGGTCACCAAAGAGCTAACTAGTTATTGCTCATTTTCAAACAACTAGGCAGTTTCAAGCAACGAAAAACGAAGGTTGATTGGCCTCACAAGGTTGACTGCATCCAGAACTTAGGCCGGAAAGAGGATAAGAAATTATCGAGTATCTATCTTAACTGCATCAACTAAGACGATGTACCTCGAGTATCTTAACTGCATCAACAAAAAATCTTGACTCTCCGAGGAATCGAACCCTGGTGGAAATTTTAATGAGATAGCCCGTTCCTAACTTGTCGTGAGTTTGACCCAATTTTTTTCCGAATGTCCTGTAGCCAATGTAATATAAGAGTGTTCCGACACGATTACATACGACACGATTTTTTTCCGAACAACAAGTGGGAACAGGCTCTAACTTTCATTTAAGAAGAAACTTACTTGGTTCTCGGTTTTGTAGCGCCCGAGTTCGCTTCTATACCAAACTCTTCCGGGTCAAAACCCAACAGTTTGAGATGAGGACAAAAAACCTTGACTCACCGAGGAATCGAACCCTAGTGGAAATTTTAATGAGATAGCCCGTTCCCAACTTGTCGTGAGTTTGACCCAATTTTTTTCCGAATGTCCTGTAGCCAATGTAATATAAGAGTGTTCCCACTACATACGACACGATTTTTTTCCGAACAACAAGTGGGAACAGGCTCTAACTTTCATTTAAGAAGAAACTTACTTGGTTCTCGGTTTTGTAGCGCCCGAGTTCGCTTCTATACCAAACTCTTCCGGGTCAAAACCCAACAGTTTGAGACTCCTTTTAAAGTTGACTATGTTGTACTTCTTTTCCGCATCCTCGTTAAAGTCTTGCATTGGACACGGGGAGCGGCTTAGTTTACCATCGTGTCTCCTGGAGCGGATTAAGTCAAACTCATTTTAGTTGAGAGAGCTCCAAGGTGAGTCCAAACATGGTCAATATTGGTCGATCGACGAGGTGAATCTATGTTGTCGAGGCAGTGTGGACCGTTCAGTATGTGTGGACACACCTTTACGTACATTATGCAGGTCGGGTTTCGTAAATAGAACATAATTCGACATTTTAGTTGAGAGAGCTCCAAGGTGAGTCCAAACATGGTCAATATTGGTCGATCGACGAGGTGAATCTATGCTGTCGAGGCAGTGTGGACCGTTCAGTATGTGTGGACACACCTTTACGTACATTATGCAGGTCGGGTTTCGTAAATAGAACAAAATTCGGCCTGAATCCCTTTAGACACCTACTTACCTGTACCTAAATTAATTCATATCGGTTTCTAAATGACCCAGATCACATGTCTTAGCTCAAGTTGTTCCGTATCTAGTTAGGTACTCCTTCTGATGATTGCCCGGGACATGAAATTAAGCTGTGTCCACACATAGTCGACTGAAAAAAAAAGTTGTCTTTTGTATTTGTTTCACATCGATCGATGCGCAACGGCCGCCGACTGTGTGGACACAGCTTTAGGTTTTATCGTGAGTTATTCTGTTTAACGAAGAAAATGGCAAAGAAACTATACGTAAAGGATTACTTAAATCGACTTACCTCAATCCCAGAGCAGAATGACACCGGGTAATGGTCCGACCCTGGCCACGGGTCAAACTGTACAGCCGTGACACCTTCCCCTCCTTTTCTTGATGTACACTACACGCACTCTTCGGCCTCATTTCCCCTCTCCGGCCCCCGTGGCCAATTTCATCTTCGAATACCACGCGATGTTTCTTCCCCTCGCCACTGGTTTTTTCTATCATGGCGGCATAGTCGTCGCTTTTCCAGCTGATGTCGGAACGATTGTCGGAATCGTGATCGTTTTCCTCTTGGTGTTCGTCGATGTCGCTGAACGTCATCCTGAAACGATCGTTCTGTCCGCGAAAATTGGACACGAAAATTGAACTCGCGTCGGATTGCGTACCGTAGGGGGTTAAATTAAAAACTTTTAGGTTAAAATATAACTAAAAGGGGTACAGTAGTACAGTTAACTGTCATCCTGAAGCGATCGTTCTGTCCGCGAAAATTGAACTCGCGTAGGATTGCGTACCGTAGGGGGTTAAATTAAAAACTTTTAGGTTAAAATATAACTAAAAGGGGTACAGTAGTACAGTTAGGGGTCTGCCTAAATTATAAGAAATAGTATTACAGGTCACACATATTCAGGCACTTCTTTAGCTAATCATTTTTTTTGGACATTCTCACCAAAATTACCAAAACAACTGTATGGAACGTGATAAAGTAGTGTCCATAATTCAATATTGTAAGCAATTCTGTTGTTTTGAAACACTTTCGTTGACCATTTATTAATTTAGTTCGTCGATTAACGAAACTCTACTAACGAAAGTCAATTATTATTTACTCTGTTAACTGGGGATTCACTCTTTAAAAATCAATTACGCACGGGAAATAGGGCAAACTTAAGCCTATGTGATTTATTTCTTATTGCCGGAATACGATATGCCTACGAATAGTTAAGGGGCCTGCCTAATTTGTAAGTAATATTATTACAGGTCACACATATTCAGGCACTTCTTTAGCTAATCATTATTTTTGGACATTCTCACCAAAATTATTAAAACAACTGTATGGAACGTGATAAAATAGTGTCCATAATTCAATATTGTAAGCAATTCTGTTGTTTTGAAACACTTTCGTTGACCATTTACTAATTTAGTTCGTTGATTAACGAAAGTCAATTTACTCTGTTAACTGGGGATTCACTCTTTAAAAATCAATTTACACACACGGGAAATAGGGCAACTTTCCTATGTGATTTATTTCTTATTGCCGGAATACGATATGCCTACGTAACTCTTTACATAAGCTCTGCACAAAGGACGTACTTGTTACCTCCAATTTAGTTCGTTGATTAACGAAACTCTACTAACGAAAGTCAATTTACTCTGTTAACTGGGGATTCTCTCTTTAAAAATCAATTACGCACGGGAAATAGGGCAAACTTAAGCCTATGTGATTTATTTCTTATTGCCGGAATACGATATGCCTACGTAACTCTTTACATAAGCTCTGCACAAAGGACGTACTTGTTACCTAGCTCTAGTAGCGAGGCTTTAGCAACATAATACGTACCAGGTATTTGTTTGTGTTGGTTGTCATGGTGATACCTTTAGAAATCTCAACTTACCTGATGGTTACGTCACACGAGGAAATGTTAGGTATCTGTGGTGGGAGGAAAAACTAAGATGCCTATGTAGGCTCCCTGTAGAGAAAATTATGTAATGAGAATAATTCCTTGTCGATAACATTTTTATGTTATTAATATCTCTTATCTCTATATATAAAAGAGAATCTTCTATAAGAATGGCATGTGTTGCTAAGGAAATCTGTGTAAAGCTGAGTAAATGCCTTTCACTTACTCAACTCCTTTGCTGGTATGGTACTTTTTTTAAAAAATCTGGTGTGAACATCACACGACTTTCTATTACATTAAGTCGGACAGTTCTAAAAGTTTCACCATTCGATTCCGCGTGAAGGACAATAAGAGCTATGTTCTCCTTTTCCTCTATCAAACCTCTCGTATACCTACGTAGCTCTCAAATTTGTCTTGTAACTTGTCAGGAACTTGTGATTTGTCCTGAACACGAAAATAGGATAGATATAGCTCTCAAACGATGTTGCAAATCTTTTCGCAACCCAGGCCCTCCTATGTTGTAAACGATCTCCTTACCACTGGACTATGCTCCTATTCTGATACTTGATTGATTGACGACCTACATAGGTACTCTAGGGTATCAGGTGATACCCTCTGGTTTTTTATTCAAAATACGTAAACACAATGTTATTTTCACACATGAAATGCTTACCACATGTCTTCTGTAATGTTAACCTGGTGTAATGTTACTTATTTAGTGTCAAGTTGTCAACCACCGTCCCAACCACAGTACAAGCTAGTACACGGTGCACATTTGGTCAATCAGCGAAACAAGAACATATTTAGTGGTTGAGTAATGAGTAGTGGATGTAAAAAATAATGATTTGCACAAAAAAGTACCATTCAAAACAGTATCTAATACCTAGTCGGCAATACCCATTCGGCAAAAATTGGGATAAAGTTAAGAGAAGTTTTTTGCTCTATACCAACTGTAAAAATGTTTTTCCCCAAGAGGTTTGATAGTAAGAACTGTGACAAACAGGGCCGTATGGATTTTGTCAAGGGGGAGGGGGCGAGGTCCAAACACTAATGGACGGTGGCCGGTGGACCAAGTGTGGACACACCTTTAGAGGCTTAAATTTTGCATATAGTCTGACTTTTTGTTTTACACTATGGACTTTACTGTCGTTAGTTGGTTAGTTGCTAGCGCTAAACTTTACCATGGTCTGTGCGATCCAACTGACTAATATCACTTGTGCTGAAACTTTTCTGAATGCCTAGAGCGGAGGAGAGGGCTGCACAACTTCGGATGACTTCATTCTCTTCCTCGAACCATTGAGCTTCCGGGATATCTGGAGGTCTGCGAAAAACAAAGAATAAAAGTGTTACTAGCGTTGTATAAATTCCCACCCGGGGCGGATTTTATCCTGAAGGGATAATGTTCGATCCCGGAACGGCTGGCTTTCTCCTATCCTGCCTTTCTTCTCTCTTAGATTTCGGGACGATAAGACATTAACAGCTACAGTTCCCTCTATCAAACCTCTTGAAAAAAAAAAATCAATCTCTCCTTTACCCTCTTTCTGCCCTCACCAATCCTACGTTCCTTCTTTGTTTACTGTTAACAAAAGGTCAAACATTCCCAAGCACTTTGGACGGAGGGCTGAAAAGTCCCTTTAGATCTCACCTGGAGCTCTTGGAATCTGGATTGGGACTGGGACCGCGGACCGAGGCTAGACTGTCCGGATAGGCTCTGAATGTGACAAGACGCACGCCTCTCGTGTCGAGGCTTTGTGTTGACGAGACAGAAAACAGACTCAGGTCTGTAGTGATGGACTCGTGGCTGGGAGATCGTAGCATTCGACAGTCGACGGTGAGGGTGGGTGTTTGGGCAGGGTTTGACGTCATGGCGTTGGGCTGGAGATGTAGTTTGGACTGGAGATGTAGTTTGGGCTGGAGATATAGTTTGGACTGGAGATGTTATTTGGGCTGGAGATTTAGTTTGATTTAGAGATGTAGTTTGAACTGGAGATGTAGTTTGGACTGGAGATGTAGTTTGAACTGCAGATGTAGTTTGGACTGGAGATGTAGTTTGGACTGGAGATGTAGTTTGGGCTGCTGATGAAGTTTGGGCTGGAGCTGTAGTTTGAACTGGAGGTTATGTTTGGACCAGATTATGATGGGCGAAGACTCTTGAGAGGTTAGGCTGGCGATTTTCCTTGTAATTTATGAAGAATTGATCCTTTGATTAAAGGATTTGGGTGGGATTTGTTATGATCTTAACAAAAGAAAAGGATGAGCTTGAGTAACTAAGGTTTGTGCTAATATATGGCTAGATTTTTTATCAGTTTTATATTGATTTAGCTTCCAAGTTCCTTTCAAAATGACATAACGAAGCCTTTGTGTCGTAAGCAGTCAGCAGATGTTGACAATAAATACAGCACTAATATGTGGAGTAAGTTTCTTTTTCGGATGTTTGTTATGTTATTTAAAATTTCAATTGTTTACTAAAAATGTTTGTCTACTTAATGACATATACCTATGTACATTGTCGAAAAAATTCTTCCACTTGAAATAAACTCCAAAACACAGTTACTTTCACAGGGAGAAAAAACACAGCTCGAACAAACTTGTTACATAATAGTCCAATAAAAAATTCCACGCACAACAATCCTATCCGGTAAGGGTAAAAAGCTATCCTGCCTTGGCGGGAATTCGAACTGGAACGTTAAACGACTCGGTCAGATGGATTAATGTGATACCTATTCCAGATTAAGGAGGCTGTACAGTGTAGGTACATAGTAATTGAAAGAAATAACGTCTTCATATCCCAGTGAAATAATAACGAAGAAATCTTCATACCTATGAAAATGGCTATTGGAACTTTCACCAAAAACTAAGACATGAACAATGAAAACGCATGGTGTTATGGAAAATATTCTAACTCTATTTTCAAAAAGTCTAGCTTACTTTTTGGTCCTATCCGGTAAGGGTAAAAAAGCTATATTACCTTGGCGGGAATTCGAACTCGAACGTTAAACGACTCGGTCAGATAGATAATTGTGATACCTATTCCAGGTTAAGGAGGCTGTACAGTGTACATAATAGTAATTGAAAGAAATAACGTCTTCATATCCCAGTGAAATAATAACGAAGAAATCTTCATACCTATGAAAATGGTTATTGAAACTTTCACCAAAAACTAAGACATGAACAATGAAAACGCATGGTGTTATGGAAAATATTCTAACTCTATTTTCAAAAAGTCTAGCTTAGCATTAAATAACAAAATTTCAATAATCATATAAAAAGTTCAAAAATAAATCAGTAATAAAACTTCCAACACTAAACTAATTGACTAGATAGCTACCTTTCAAAAGGGTGATGATATTTAAGACGCTGGGATTTTAAACAATGACCCGTTCGGACTCCGCACTCTCCACTTCTCACTCACCACCGATGAAAAAAAAAACGTCATACCCTTTATCAATATTTTATACACGAGGAGGAACGCCACAAATTAAAATTACACACAGTATAAAAAATTGAACTTTAAAGATGATGTCCGCAATTTTTCCACTTGTTAGAAGACCAATATCTTGACGTATTGGTGGTGTTCAATCAATAGTCTTTTTGTTCATATAATTTTTCTCAAATAATAAAAGATGTATTATTTATTCCTGATGGCCGCAATTTTTCCACTTGTTAGAAGAACAATATCTTGACGTATTGGTGGTGTTCAATCAATAGTCTTTTTGTTCATATAATTTTTCTCAAATAATAAAAGATGTATTATTTATTCATCTTGTTTTTCACATTAGAAAACTCGAATACCTCGTACAAATCCCATGTGGCAAAGAAGGACTCTGAAGCTTTCGAAAGCCACCCTCTTCCCCCTCAGATCTTGCGCAGGCGTCCCCAAATCTACTCCCTCTTCCTAAAGCTCCCCCAAATATGAATTTGGAAAGGCAGGTGTGCTGATGGACGAAATTCGAAAGCCCGATCGAGTGTAAAAAATAAAAAGAGAAAATTTTCTTTATGTGTTGATCATTTTTCGAAAAAATCATCGAAATCGGGCGAACCTTTCTAGAGTTATGGCGAGAGAAACAAGAGAAAAATCGGTAATCCAAAACTCAAACTCATTTCCTAACCTCTCTACCCCCTTCTCACTCTCTCTCTTCTTCCTTCCTACTTTCTCACTCCTCTACCGTTCTCTTCTCATCTCCCTTTCCCCTCCTCTCTTTCTCTCTCACTCTGTACCACCCTTCTCACTTCCTTCTCCTCTCCTCTCCCGTACAGGAAGTAGACTTGTGCAAATATTTACTCTTACCTCTCACACCCTCATGTACATGCTCACCTGTTGAGAGTGGGTGTATTTGCCTCCTTGTTTGAACTCTGTGTGGTTAGAAACTTGATGACCTTGAGCATGGTGATGCTGGAAGAGGCGATTTTTCAGTGGAGATGCTGGAAGAGGTCATTTTTAGTAGTGGAGGATTTAGTAAGTGGGGCAATAACTCACTCACTCCGATGGCGTATGAGAGTTATGTGAATCCCGTGATATGCCGACCAGACTGCTTGCCTCTAAAGAACTCTATGTTGTGTCAACTGCTCCCAGTTGTTCAGCCCCCATCTGTTGCATAGTCTTTTCATCTCATTGTTCCGGCAACTACATCAACTCCTCCCAGTTGTTCAGCCCCCATCTATTGCATAGTCTTTTCATCTCATTGTTCCGGCAACTACGTACAATGTGGGGCAATGGATAATTAGTGGAGGTGTTTGTTTAACGCAATGTTTCTCAAAGTTGTTGCCACTGCGGCACACTTCTCATGATTCTAATCTTTCCGCGGCACCCCCTTCCCCCTAATTTGCTGTTGTCCCCCCAAGTCAGCCTAGTTAGTTTGGAGAGTAGCGCGTCTGTTTTGTAAGTGCTGGGTCGCGAGTTCAATTTTACCACGGTGGAACTTTATCCTAAACAAATAAGGTTCGTCATGGTACGGCTGGCTTTCCCTTATCCTGTCCTATCTTCGATTTCGGGACAATAAGAGCTATGTTCCCCTTTTCCTCTATCAAACCTCTCGTATACCTACGTAGCTCTCAAATTTGTCAGGAACTTGGGATTTGTCCTGAACTCGAAAATAGGATAGATATAGCTCTCAAACGATGTTGCAAATTTTTTCGCAACCCAGAACCCAGGCCCTCCTATGTTGTAAACGATCTCCTTACCACTGGACCATGCACCTATTCTGATACTTCATTGATTGACGACCTACATAGGTACTCTAGGGTATCAGGTGACACCCTCTGGTTTTTTTTATTCAAAATACGTAAACACAATGTTATTTTCACACATGAAATGCTTACCACATGTCTTCTGTAATGTTAACCTGGTGTAATGTTACTTATTTAGTGTCAAGTTGTCAACCACCGTCCCAACCACAGTACAAGCTAGTACACGGTGCACATTTGGTCAATCAGCGAAACAAGAACATATTTAGATTATTTAGTGGGTGGTTGAGTAGTGGATGTAAAAAAATAATGATTTGCATAAAAATTCTAACTATTCAAAACAATAATACCTAGTCGGCAAAAGTTAGGGTAAATTTAAGAGAAGGAAGTTTTTTGCCCTATACTAACTCTAAAGGTTTTTTCTCCAAGAGGTTTGATAGTGGGAACTGTAACAACAAAGGTCTTATCGTCCCAAAATCGAAAAAGGAGGGTAGGAAGGCAGAAAAGGAGAAAGCCAGCCGTTCCAAGAACAAATCTCATCTCTTTGATATAAAACCAACCCTTCCAAGAACGAATCTCATCTCTTTGAGATAAAACCAGCCCCTCCAAGAACGAACCGAATCGGATTAGTGATAAAGTTCGCCCCGGATGGAAAATAGAAATCGAACCCGCGCTAACAAGACAGGCGTGCTATTTTTCAAGCTAATTTCGCTGACCAGTGGACATCGATCGTACGACAAGAAATTTCATCCTATGGAACCACGGTCTCATAGAAGTCAACGTGTTGAATTGTCGGACAAAACTCAAACGACCTTGCTCTAGCACAGAAAAGTAACACAACTCTTGGTTGTTCAACTAGACATCGATCGTACGACTAGAAATTTCATCCTATGTAGGTAACCGCGGTCTCATAGAAGTCAACTTGTTGAACTGTCGGACAAAACTCAAACGACCTTGTTCTAGCACAGAAAAGTAACACTTGGTTGTTGTTGTTCTAGCACACGCAGAAAGTAACACATTGGTTGTCAGCCTCGTGAAAAGTAACACACACACGGTCTGTCTACTCTGACATGAAAATTGTCCTGGGTTTCGTAGACGATCGTACGACTAGAAATTTCATCCTATGTAACTTCAGTCTCATAGAAGTCAACTTGTTGAACTGTCGGACAAAACTCAAACGACCTTGTTCTAGCATAGAAAAGTAACACTTGGTTGTTGTTGTTCTAGCACACGCAGAAAGTAACACATTGGTTGTCAGCCTCATGAAAAGTAACACACACACACGGTCTGTCTACTCTGACATGAAAATTGTCCTGGGTTTCGTCTGTTGTGGACTTGATTGGGTGAATTGCACAACACTAGGAAACACTTGAGAAACTGAGGCGACCCTAATATCTTTGGTGATGTATGCGTTGCTGTAGATGTGTGTGGTTTCCAGTCAATACATTGGATCAATGCTCAATACATTGGTTCAGTGTTTCCTCAACAAGAGATACTCGTAATGAAATAATCACTCGCAACCAATCATATCTCTCGGTGATATTAGAAGTGCGACTTAATTGTTTACTTTGAAGCACGAGTAATTATAAAATACCAATATGCATTATCCCATCAGGATATATACTACCACTTCACGTGATGTGATAGTAGTGTGTTTCTACCTTAACTGTTGACGATAAAGTTCGCCTTGGCTGGCGGGGCGGGAATACCCTCGGAGTGAATTCGTGGTACACTGCCTGACAAAAAGTTGGGTCTGGATTGAACTCGGTGAGGTCCACCCAAGACCTTATAAGGCAGACTCACTAACTCGGGTAGAAAATGGTCAAAGGGTGTGAATTCGTTACCTCCCGCGCTACCTTTCAACTAGGCTGGCTCCGTGGAAGGAAAAACATAGTGACAGACAGACGACACCGAAGCGAATACAATAGCCCGTCCACTATACCTTTTTTTATTACTATCGTAATAATAAAGGTAGGACGGGCTAATAAAAGACCCGAAAGCACAATCTACGCCACTCTATCACGCATATGGTACCTATTGGTACCTTCATACCTTTGTGTGCGATACTTTTATATCTCTCCCGATCATACTCATAGGTATCTACCTACGATTCTATGCCGTACCTATTATCTACCTAATGTGAAATACTCTTACTTATCTATGTGTCTATCCATTATAGATATGTCATAAGCAGGTAATCACTCCACTGGAGTAATTTTAAGTGATCTAGCACCGAGTGTTTGTAATTTATCAAAGCTTTGGACATAATTACCGGGTAAAAATCAGAAGTAGGTCACACGTATGTAGGTACTTGCCTATTATTTTAGTTCTAGGTTTTGGTTGGTGAATTTGCCTAACCGAAGGCTGGGTTGCGACTAAGCCCTTTTTAGTCCGTCCTTCCTTTATTATTACTAATAATAAAAGGTATAGTGGACGGACTATTGTATTCGCTTCGGTGTCTGTCTGTCTGTCTGTCTGTCTGTCAGTCTGTC
>NW_007378736.1:78536-87696 GCF_000475195.1 Diaphorina citri
ATAGAGATTAATGGTTTTTGGAAATTTTCAACTCATAAGAAGGATAGGTGAACCTTAGGCCGCCTTAGGGAAATGCTAGGGAAGAACAGGTAGATGTATACCCACTTAAGTTTGTTTTCTTTCGAAGGGAATCCGTAACTCCAGAGGAATTTAAATGAGACCTATTTTTTTCATTCCAGTCATTTTCCTTTGCGGTGACTTATTATTTATGTAATATTTAATTTTTCCATATTATTATTATTATTATTATTATTATTATTATTAAATTTTTAATGATTTTTTCATTGCCCTTTTAAAACAACAAATATCCGATGAACTGAAGAGTTCCCAGTCAATACATTGGCTTAATACTCAATACATTGGATCAATGCTCAATACATTGGCTCAGTGTTTCCTCAACAAGAGATACTCGTAATGAAATAATCATTCGCAACCAATCATATCTCTCGGTGATATTAGAAGTGCGACTTAATTGTTTACTTTGAAGCACGAGTAATTATAAAATACCAATATGCTGCGCGACAGTGGAGAAGCGTTGGCGTCATTAGTGCACGTCCCGTCCATCATAGGTATTGGTCCACGGTTCCACGGAGCTTACCATGGTCTCATAGAACTGTAACTGCTAAGGTTTTATCGTCCCGAAAGCGAAGAGAGAAGGATGACAGGATAGGAGAAAGCCAGCCGGTTCGAGAACGAACCTTAAAGGTAGGCGTTGGCGTCATTAGTGCACGTCCCGTCCATCATAGGTATTGGTCCACGGAGCTTACCATGGACCACGGAGCTTACACGATGCTATGGTCTCATAGAACTGTAACTGCCAAGGTCTTGTCCCGAAAGCGAAGAGAGAAGGATGACAGGATAGGAGATTTTTTTTCGAGAGGTTTGATTAGAGGGAACTGTAACTGCTAAGGTTTTATCGTCCCGAAAGCGAAGAGAGAAGGATGACAGGATAGGAGATAGCCAGCCGGTTCGAGAACGAACATTATCCCTTCAGGATAGAGTAAAAACACTACTTATATACTACCACCTCACGTGATGTGATAGTAGTGTGTTTCTACCTTAACTGTTGACGATAAAGTTCGCCTTGGCTGGCGGAGCGGGAATACCCTCGGAGTGAATTCGTGGTACACTACCTGACAGAAAGTTGGGTCTGGATTGAACTCGGTGACGTCCACCCAAGACCTTATAAGGCAGACTCACTAACTCGGGTAGAAAAAGGTCAAAGGGTCTTAAAGGTAAAAACGCTATGTACTACCTACCACTTCACGTGATGTGATAGTAGTGTGTGTGTTTCTACCTTAACTGTTGACGATAAAGTTCGCCTTGGCTGGCGGGGCGGGAATACCCTCGTAGTGAATTCGTGGTACACTGCCTGACAAAAAGTTGGGTCTGGATTGAACTCGGTGACGTCCACCCAAGACCTTATAAGGCAGACTCACTAACTCGGGTAGAAAAAGGTCAAAGAGTAGGAAAACCCCAAGTAAAAGACTGTCCGAACTCCGAAGACATCCTACACCTGAGGTATCGATGGTGCTCATTAGAAGAAGAAGCGCAGAAGAAGGATATTGTATATTTACGGCATTAGGAGAATCAAGCGTGCCGGGAGGCGCGCAAACGTCAAGAGCTCAAAGCGCCGCCCGGCCTATATTAACACGAAATATAGAGATTAATGGTTTTTCGGAATTTTCAACTCATAAGAAGGATAGGTGGACCTTAGGCCGCCTTAGGGAAATGCTAGGGAAGAACAGATAGACGTATACCTACTTAAGTTTGTTTTCTTTTTCCATTCCAGTCATTTTCCTTTGCGGTGACTTCTTATTTATGTAATATTTTTCCCTATTATTATTATTATTATTTTTTTTTTTTCTTAGAAAAAATCCATAATATCTAGTGTAAGTCCTCAAAGCGCGGGGCCCCCAAAAGCGCGGGGCCCGTGGCAGTCTGCCATTCTGCCTTATGGGTAATCCGGCCCTGTTCTCTTCCCCAACTCTCCTCCTCCTCAGGCAACAAATACTACGAAAACCCGCGCTACTTCTTCGGCCGAAACCGCTGGGTGATTTACAACCCGGATGTAGGTCTTAACTACGACGGCAGTATGGTGCCGGCTGAATGGTACGGCTGGCTACACTACAAGACTGACTACACCCCGTGCGAAGATCCGGGGAGGCCGGTGTATAAATGGATGGCGGAACACACTCAGAATATGTCAGGATCGAATAAGGAGTATGTGCCTTACTCGACAACCCGGGATAAGATACAAGCTTGGACACCCCCATCGTCATCAGGCAGGAATAAATTTTGACATTCCAGTCCAATTTCCTGATTTCCAAACGAACTATTTATCCCCATTAATGAATTCCTGATTTTCTTCCAAAATAGACGGATTAGTAGATCTATTTACCTTCAAAATTTCCTGATTTCCAAACGAACTATTTATCCCCATTAATGAATTCCTGATTTTCTTCCAAAATAGACGGATTAGTAGATCTATTTACCTTCTACACCTTCTACGTATACAGCAGTTTCATCAAAAGTAATACCCTAAAAAAAATATATTTCAATTCAATCTTTAGTTTGCCTTATTATTTCACGTTTCAAGGTAGGTAGATAGATAGATACCTATTGGAACTTGTTATTTATCCCCATTAATGAATTCCTGATTTTCTTCCAAAATAGACAGATTAGTAGATCTATTTACCTTCTACGCATACAGCAGTTTCATCAAAAGTAATACCCTACAAAAAATATATTTCAATTCAATCTTTAGTTTGCCTTATTATTTCACGTTTCAAGGTAGGTAGCTAGATACCTATTGGAACATGGTATAGAAAGGTAAGTACTTTGCATAGGCTTGGGTACCTTAATTTTGATTGCAATTATACACTTAGGTGGTCTAATAGTATTATAAGTATACAGCAGTTTCATCAAAAGTAATACCCTAAAAAAATATATTTCAATTCAATCTTTAGTTTGCCTTATTATTTCACGTTTCAAGGTAGGTAGATAGATAGATACCTATTGGAACTTGGTATAGAAAGGTAAGTACTTTGCATAGGCTTGGGTACCTTAATTTTGATTGCAATTATACACTTAGGTGGTCTAATAGTATTATAATAGCCTTGATAGTTGCTTTGATAAATAGGTACCTACATAATATTTGGAACTTGAATTTTGAAGGATACATTCTTGGATTTTTGTAGGTACCTACTTCACAAATTTGCAATATTCTTGTCTGAAAAAATTCCAATTTTATACCTAGATGAATTATTATTATTAGTTGAGTACCTATAGGTAAATGGATTTCGTGGTGTATAGGTAAGTAAGACCTGCCTAATTCACAAATTCAAGAATTAGTTTTTCCCAAGACATATATTTTTCTTCCTTTCCATATTTACGTGCAATAAATTATTTTTACCATAAAAAAAGTTCGTTTCCAGGTGTCTTCCTTTCAATAAAATAAGTTAGAGTTGAGTTATGCCCACTGAAACTTACGAAATCGTAGATCGTTTTCAAATTCATTGAGCACAGCTTTCTTCACGTCATCCAGAGACTTGCTTTGATAAATAGGTAGGTACCTACATAATATTTGGAACTTGAATTTTGAAGGATACATTCTTGGATTTTTGTAGGTACCTACTTAACAAATTTGCAATATTCTTGTCTGAAAAATTCTAATTTTATACCTAGATGAATTATTATTAGTTAAGTACCTATAGGTAAATGGATTTCGTGGTGTATAGGTAAGTAAGACCTGCCTAATTCACAATTTCAAGGATTAGTTTTTCCCAACACATATATTTTTCTTCCTTTCCATATTTACGTGCAATAAATTATTTTTACCATAAAAAAGTTCGTTTCCAGGTGTCTTCCTTTCAATAAAATAAGCTAGAGTTGAGTTACATATGCCAACTGAAACTTACGAAATCGTAGATCGTTTTCAAATTCATTGAGCACAGCTTTCTTCACGTCATCCAGAGAGACGGTTCTCCGTTCGAGATTCCAATTTTATACCTAGATGAATTATTATTAGTTAAGTACCTATAGGTAAATGGATTTCGTGATGTATAGGAAAGTAAGACCTGCCTAATTCACAAATAAGGATTAGTTTTTCCCAAGACATATAATATATATTTTTCTTCCTTTCCATATTTACGTGCACTAAATTATTTTTACCATAAAAAAGTTCGTTTCCAGGTGTCTTCCTTTCAATAAAATAAGCTAGAGTTGAGTTATGCCCACTGGAAACTGTCAAAGAGTGTGAATTCGTTACCTCCCGCGCTACCCTTCAACTAGGCTGGCTCCGTGAAAGGAAAAACAGAGTGACAGACAGACGACACCGAAGCGAATACAATAGCCCGTCCACTATACCTTTTTTTATTACTATCGTAATAATAAAGGTAGGACTGGAAACTTACGAAATCGTAGATCGTTTTCAAATTCATTGAGCACAGCTTTCTTCACGTCATCCAGAGAGACGGTTCTCCGTTCGAGCCTCGTGATGGTCATTGGTTTCACGTTCCTAGAGTTGAAAGGAAATAACGAGTTAAAACGTAGATCTTCACTTCGCCGGATTTTGTTCGGCTATTTTGGATTGATGAGACTTGTGAGCAAATTTTCGGTACACACCTGCACACAGCACTATCACCTAAAGCATATTTTTTGGTTGAAAACATACCAAAATATTTGATCAAGACGGATGTTACCGGGTGGGATTTACCTAGGTCGGTAATGCAATACAATTTTCGAGATTAAAGCCTTCAAACTTCAAAGGAGAAAAGATTAGAGAACCTTTATTAATTCTCCTAAAATGATGGCATAACATGCCAGTCATGAACTTCAGATCATGACTTTATTAATTCGTTTCAAACATGTATATCTGAAGATCGCCCAAGATGTTGATGTGTTCAGATCATGTTTTATGGATCAGCGGTATTTTTTGTAAAGTTGATTTGTGGATGTTATTTGAAGATATCCATAATTATCTTGTAAGTTTGTTACCGGGTGGCATTTACCTAGGTCGGTAATGCAATACAATTTTCGAGACTAAAGCCTTCAAACTTCAAAGGAGAACTTCAGATTATGACTTTATTAATTCGTTTCAAACATGTATATCTGAAGATCACCCAAGATGTTTAAGTGTTCAAATCATCTTTTATGGATCAGCAATATTTTTTGTAAAGTTGATTTGTGGATGTTATTTGAAGATATCCATAATTATCTTGTAAGTTTTTTCTCCTAATATCGACTTTCATTTTTTTTTACTGCTTCAAATTGAAATAAAATCATCTAATTCAATAAAAAATACTTTAAAAGTAACATGGCGTGAGATGTTTTGGTATATACTCTGATGAAAAGGTCAAGGCTGAGTGATACCCATCTATTTTATACAGGATAACGAATGACGCTTAGTGGTAAAAAAAGTTTGAATCAAGTTACGGCGTTGTTAAAAACACCATTCTCTCCCTGACGGATCAATGAGGTTAAAAATGTGAACTAAGACACAAGTTTGGATGGGTGACTATCTTATATTCTCAAGTACCTATCGGGCTGGCTATAGGTTATCAAAATTATGGAGGATATAGCTGAAACTACAGGATAACGAATGACGCTTAGTGGTAAAAAAGTTTGAATCAAGTTACGGCGTTGTTAAAAACACCATTCTCTCCCTGACGGATCAATGAGATTAAAAATGTGAATAGAACTAAGACACAAGTTTGGATGGGTGACTATCTTATATTCTCAAGTACCTATCGGGCTGGTTATAGGTTATCAAAATTATGGAGGATATAGCCGAAATCCCAATAAAACCATGAAACAAATTGAACTCTCCTTCAATTTAGGAGGGAACTGTGGCGACCTAGTCCAAAAAGATTCTACACCCGATCTACATAATATCACTAGCCATATAGTATGTGCCTATAAATTAGAGACACCCTGTACCTACGGTTCAAAATCTATGAACAAATTTTGGTGGTCGTATTACATACGAGTACAAAACTAATAAAAATTATTAGGACCGATTTGATAGCAGATCATCTTTATCATACGCGACCTTCCACACATAACAGTTACCACTCACTTACATAGTTTAAGTTGATTATTGGACCTTAAAGTTCTGAGCAAGAAAGTACGCATTTCTGCACAAAATTTTCGATAGTCTTTTCCCTCCCATTAGTAGGTGAAAGTTTGGATGGGTGACTATCTTATATTCTCAAGTACCTATCGGGCTGGCTATAGGTTATCAAAATTATGGAGGATATAGCTGAAATCCCAATAAAACCATGAAACAAATTGAACTCTCCTTCAATTTAGGAGGGAACTGTGGCGACCTAGTCCAAAAAGATTCTACACCTACCATGAAACAAATTGAACTCTCCTTCAATTTAGGAGGGAACTGTGGCGACCTTGTCCAAAAGGATTCTACACCTGATCTACATAATATCACTACCCTTATAGTATGTGCCTATAGATTAGAGACACCCTGTACCTACGGTTCAAAATCTATGAACAAATTTTGGTGGTCGTATTACATAGATTACAAATGAGTACTAAACTAATAAGAATTATTAGGACCGATTTGATAGCAGATCATCTTTATCATACGCGACCTTCCACACATAACAGTTACCACTTAAAGTAGGTGCCTATAAATTAGAGACACCCTGTACCTACGGTTCAAAATCTATGAACAAATTTTGGTGGTCGTATAACATACGAGTACTAAACTAATAAGAATTATTAGGACCGATTTGATAGCAGATCATCTTTATCATACGCGACCTTCCACACATAACAGTTACCACTCTTCACTTCGTACGGTCAATTAACCCTTTGGTGACCGATGTAAACTGTAGTAAACGAACGTCTACATTACGGAGGACGTCTAAACCTCGATGTAAACTACAGTTTAAATCGGTCACCAAAGAACTAACTCTTTGGTGGCCGATTTGCTCATTTTCAAACAACTAGGCAGTTTCAAGCAACGAAAAACGAACTTATTTGGGACTGTCTAATTTATTTGATTGGCCTCACAAGGTTGACTGCATCCAGAACTTAGGCCGGAAAGAGCAGTTACCACTTACTTAGTTTAAGATGATTATTGGACCTTAAAGTTCTGAGCAAGAAAGTACGCATTTCTGCACAAAATTTTCGATAGTATTTTTCCTCCCATTAGTAGGTGAGATCTGTCTCTAGTCAGCTTGGAGGGTAGTACGTTTACCTTGTAAGCGCTAGATCGCGGGTTCGATTCTCGCCCGGGGCGAACTTTACCCTAAACAGATAAGGTTTTTGTTCTCGGAACGGCTGGCTTTCTCCTATCCTGTCGCCGGGGCGAACTTTACCCTAAACAGATAAGGTTTTTGTTCTCGGAACGGCTGGCTTTCTCCTATCCTGTCTTTCTTCTCTCGCTTTCGGGACGATAAGACCTTATCAGTTACAGTTTCCTCTATCAAACCTATACCAGCCCGGTTAATAATAATAATAGTGCTTATTTATACTGCTCGCATAGGACTGAAAAGTCCCTTAGTAGGTGAGATCTGTCTCTAGTCAGCTTGGAGGGTAGTACGTCTACCTTGTAAGCGCTAGATCGCGCGGGTTCGATTCTCGCCCGGGGCGAACTTTACCCTAAACAGATAAGGTTTTTGTTCTCGGAACGGCTGGCTTTCTCCTATCCTGTCACCACGGAGCTTACACGATGCTATGGTCTCATAGAACTGTAACTGCCAAGGTCTTGTCCCGAAAGCGAAGAGAGAAGGATGACAGGATAGGAGATTTTTACATTGTTTGATAAAAAAAAAATGGTTTGACTTGAGGGAAAATAATGGAAACTTTGAGGTGTAGTAGATGAACCAAATATTATAGGGACTGGTCTTTGCGTCAGGGCAGTGAAAATAAAAGATCTTTTTTGCCAGCCTAGTTAGCTTAGTTGGTAGGATAAAATCCGCCCGGGCGGATTTTATCCTACCAACTAAGCTGATGGGATAATGTTCGTTCTCGGAACGGCTGGCTTTTTCCTATCCTGTCTTCCTTCTCTCTTCGATTTCGGGACGATAAGACCATAGCAGTTACAGTTCCCTCTGTCAAACCTCTTAAAAAAAATGAATGAATGAATGTCACGTGAAGTTTGTGAAAACTAAAACTAAAAATTTACAAATCCAAATGGGACATGAAATTCCTGTTTTTATTGAAAAGATGGGGTTATCACTCTTTAGCTGGCGATATTTTAGAATTATTTTCACTCATCTCATTTCATTGTCTAGATAATAAATTCATGTTTTTTGTATCAGAGTGGATAAGTTGGATTCTGTCATTATTTATTGACTAGGGGTACACTCACTAGATACGCCTAAACAGGTCCTCCTGTCAGGTGTAGGTACCTGATGAGCACACAAAATCTCAGGTAGACCTGACAGGTTCGCCTGTCAGTCAGGCTATATATATCAATGACCTGTCCATAAATACCTATTGTCACCTTCACAATAGAGATCTGGCCTATTTCGTCAAATGACCGAACAGATAAACGCACAGTTTTGCATCCTTGATTGCAAAGAACGCAAATTCGTTAGGTACAGGCAGGCTCTAATGATAGAATACTCATTAAACGTTATTATGATCCAAATTTATCTTGATGCAGATTATTGGGATTTAGAAATTAATTGGATCGTGACAAATGATTAGAGATTATAATAAAGTTAAGTACCATAATGTAAAAAAAAGGTATGAGCCTACGAGGGTTCAATGAACTTTAGATCTCACTCAGAAAAAGGAACTTTACGGGGGGCCCAAAGGTCCAATGGAATTTATTTTCACTAATAGATAGGTAATAGGGAATTTGGTAGTTTTGGCACATCCACTAATAGATAGTAAAAATTTCTTCCGTTTCATTCCGTATTGAAACGTTTGGTAGTTTTGGCACATCCACTAATAGATAGTAAAAATTTCTTCCGTTTCATTCCGTATTGAAACGTTTGGTAGTTTTGGCACATGCACTAATAGATAGTAAAAATTTCTTCCGTTTCATTCCGTATTGAAACGTTTGGTAGTTTTGGCACATCCACTAATAGATAGTAAAAATTTCTTCCGATTCATTCCGTATTGAAACGTTTGGTAGTTTTGGCACATCCACTAATAGATAGTAAAAATTTCTTCCGTTTCATTCCGT
>NW_007378737.1:0-16366 GCF_000475195.1 Diaphorina citri
ACCAGGTATCCAAGTTATCGTAGATCGTAGGTATTGTTTTATTTACTACTTTTCTCGTATTATACCAACCGTCCGTCCGTCCATTCATCTTTTTTCCTTGCTTACAGTTATCGTATTTTAACTATACCTGTCGTACGATATTTTACGTAAGTTTAAGCATTTTAATACTTTAAGTATTTTAAAATAAAAATTAAAAAGACAATTGAGATTCAGTAAGACATTCAACGAAGAAAGTTTGGTGAGCTTTCGGGAATACTCAGATTCCCATCATCAGACGCGAGAGAGGTGTTTACTCTACGAGCGCTGGAGTTGAAGTGGTGTTTTACCTAACATCTAATTACCCATCATTTATTCTTCGTTGAATGTCTTATTGAATCTCAATTGTCTTTTTAATTTTTATTTTAATTTGTGAAGATTCTTATCTGAATAATGGTACCTATTCGGTACCTACATAAATAGGTATATAAATAAATAGGTATAAGTACAAAGATTCATTATTTCATTCTCCAACCTTGGCAGTGATCTTCGAAACGTAAGCTGTTACTCGTTATTTTTCCTCGGAACTTTAGGATGTTCCCAGTGGCGTAGCGTGGTCTAACTCCAAGTGTAGGGCGGACACTAATTTCTATCACAATATCTATCTAATAAGAATACAATAATTATTTAAAGTCAATATTTAAGGGTATTTGAGTGGAATTTTTGAGTGTATGGCCGCCATACACGCCCTACATGGACGCTACGCCACTGGATGTTCCTATTTTGATTTTGATTAATGATTAATGAAAATCAGACAAACCTAATACCTATTATTTATTTCATACATTCATAATTTAATTTGGCATTACATTGGTCTCTACCTATGTAAGGCGGTCTCTTCTTGATCCCTTGTGTGCCGCGTCCATTTTTGTTAAGGACTGTACCTACATAAATAATGCCAATCTTTGTAAAACTCTGTTTATAAAAAACATCTCAAATCTCAAAATTCTTTGTGGTAAAGAAGAGCTTTTTTCACAACTTTTGTTTATAGAAATCTCTGTTTATACCAATAAGGAAAAAATAATATTAACTATATGTAAAAAAAACTAGGTACTATATAAACAAAGGAATATAAAAATTTAAATAAATACCTAATCAAAGCAAGTGGTTTTTCTCTCCCCGAAGGCAAATATCTGCACGATGGTTGATAACCTGTTCATTTTGTACTTCGTCTACTTGCTGGTTTTCCTCTACAGTATCATTTGGGATGATATCTCGAGATTCTCGAGAACAGTTCTACCCGAGAGCCCAGAGTGGAATAATCAATCAAAATAATAAAATACATTGATCTAACTTTAATCAGTCGGTTTACAGTTCTACCCGAGAGCCCAGAGTGGAATAATCAATCAAAATAATAAAATACATTGATCTAACTTTAATCAGTCGGTTTTGTCGTATTTTCCCTACCGCGGCAAGTTATCGTATTTTAATCGATCCAACTTTGATCTCAAGTTTTAGTGTTTTATCGTATTTTACCTACCAGGTGTACTCGTCTTTTAAAGTATTTTACCTAATATCTAACTGCCGTATTTTATTTGTTACCTAATTATCGTATTTTACCTACCACCGCGCCGTACGTGTTGTGTTACTGTTTTTTACCAGGTACTTAACTAGTCGGTTTTGTCGTATTTTCCCTACCGCGGCAAGTTATCGTATTTTAATCGATCCCGTATTTTAATCTCAAGTTTTAGTGTTTTATCGTATTTTACCTACCAGGTGTACTCGTCTTTTAAAGTGTTTTACCTAATATCTAACTGTCGTATTTTATTTGTTACCTAATTATCGTATTTTACCTACCACCGCGCCGTACGTGTTGTGTCACTGTTTTTTACCAGGTACTTAACTATACCTACTCATAATTAAGGTTAAGGTGATTTACCTATAATATCTAACTATCCATTTATCGTATTTTACTTGGTTTAAGTACTCAGTTATCGTATTTAACCTACCAGGATCGCTCTAATAAACCAATCAACTGCTCTAATTAATTTTATTTTATTTTATTAATAAACGGGGTGGTCCCCAATTGTACAAAGGTTTTAAAAGAACTAAATTAATAAAATTAATTGATCCAACTTTAATCAGTCGGTTTAATAACAATCAATCCAATTTTGATCTCAAGTTATAGTCTTTTGTCGTATTTTACCTACCGCGACAAGTTATCGTATTTTAATCGATCCAACTCTGATCTAAAGTTATAGTGTTTTGTCGTATTTTACCTACCGCGGCAAGTTATCGTATTTCATTCGATCCAAATTTGATCTCAAGTTTTAGTGTTTTATCGTATTTTACCTACCAGGTGTACTCGTCTTTAACCCTTTAAGGTGTTTTACTTAATATATAATTGTCGTATTTTATTTGTTACCTAATTATCGTATTTTACCTACCACCGCGCCGTACGTGTTGTGTTACTGTTTTTTACCAGGTACTTAACTATGCCTAAGTACTCATAATTAAGGTGATTTACCTATATAATATCTAACTATCCATTTATCGTATTTTACTTGGTTTAAGTACTCAGTTATCGTATTTAACCTACCAGGTATCCAAGTTATCGTAGATCGTAGGTATTGTTTTATTTACTACTTTTCTCGTATTATACCAACCGTCCGTCCATTCATCTTTTTTCCTTGCTTACAGTTATCGTATTTAAATATACCTGTCGTATTTTACGTAAGTTTAAGCATTTTAATACCTACTTTAAGTATTTTAAAATAAAAATTAAAAAGACAATTGAGATTCAGTAAACGAAGAAAGTTTGGTGAGCTTTCGGGAATACTCAGATTCCCATCATCAGACCAAAAAGACGCGAGAGAGGTGTTTACTCTACGAGCGCTGGAGATGAAGTGGTGTTTTACCTTTTACCTAACATCTAATTACCTATCATTTATTCTTCGTTGAATGTCTTATTGAATCTCAATTGTCTTTTTAATTTTTATTTTAATTTGTGAAGATTCTTATCTGAATAATTATTTTCATTTATTTTACTTTACGTCTTGGAAAAGTGAGTATGAGTAAAGTGTGTCTACCTACCCCTATATCGGATCAAGGTAAAGTTGCCTTACCTATCATATTGCCCACCACTTAAATAGGTAAGTAACTAGAGCAATTTAATGTAGGTACCTATGTGCCTTATAATTTACCTATAGGGCCTAATAATTTCTTGTGCCTTCTACTCGAGCTCAGATCTTCTGACATCAGACCTATGTCTGTGAGAAGGTTCAATTTCCATCGTCAATTTCTCAATTATAATTCGAGGTAATTTTTTTCCCTTTCTGTAATGATTACCTACTAGCATTTACCTAACTATTTATTTTTATTACCTACACTGCGAGCCGCGGGGTTCAATTTCAATCGTGAATTTCTAGTTTTTTACCCCCTCTATGATTATTCATTACCTACTTATCTTCATAACTTCCATAACTCTCTGGAATTCTGTGCCCTACTCCATCCTAAACTTACTCTCTCTCCTTTCTGGCATTCAAAGCTTCCCTTCTTGAAGCAGTCAGCGAAGGCTTATTCTCCAACCTCTAACTTCCCTTTTCTACTATGTTTTATGATCAATGTAAAATCTAATGGACTTGCTCTTCTAATAGTAAAATACTCTTTATTTTCTAAAATGACCTAGTATCAACCCAACACTTGCAACTTACCAATTTTACTTACACCTACAATACATATATTTATCTTTACTTTAAACTGAGGGTTTTTGGGCTAGGTTAAAAAATAAATAAAGGGGAAAAAATAAAGAAATAAAATAAAACTGATATATAAAAAACACCCAAGTAAAATTATATTTAATTAATTTGATAAGTTATGTTAGGGTTAATTAACTATAAATGTTTTATGATCAATGTAAAATCTAATGGACTTGCTCTTCTAATAGTAAAATTACTCTTTGTTTTCAAAAATGACCTAGTATCAACCCAACACTTGCAACTTACCAATTTTACTTACACCTACAATATATTTATCTTTACTTTAAACTGAGGGTTTTTGGGCTAGGTTAAAAAATAAATAAAGGGGAAAAAATAAAATAAAACTGATATATAAAAAACACCCAAGTAAAATTATATTTAATTAATTTGATAAGTTATGTTAGGGTTAATTAACTATAGTTTACACAGATATTCACCATTACCACCTGGTTAGCAGCACTGTCTCTCAACCAGGTGCTGGGTTTTCTTGGTTCTACCCTTCCTAGTACTAAAGTACGGGTCTGAGCCATAAACATGTGGTGTGCGTGCGTGTGTGTGTGTGTGTTAGTGTTGTGATATGTGTGTACGTGGTGGTGGTGTTGTGTTGGGGTGGTATAGTGTGTGTGGTGATGGTGAGAGGTGCTGGGTTTGAATTCTGGCCAGAGTGGAAATTATCTGGCCAAGCTGTTCTGTTCCCGGATAGGTATAAATATAAAAGAATGTACCTTGATGTAAAGCAAAAGTGGTCCTATGGAACATTTTTTTTTCCAATAATAAATAAAAAAAAAGTTGTTCCACAAATTCCACAAAACCATTTAGAACAGTAAAGTGTTCTGGCAATTAGTGTTTCAATATTTCAACAATGAGATGTACAATAATTGTACATAAAATACAAATTCCATTTCCTGTTTTGTCATCATTCATTTCATCATTTGTTGATTCCTTGTAGACATTTCCTTTTCAATGAGTAGGTAAGTACCAGTATGAGGTACCACCTGATTTGTCCAAAGGAAAAAAAAGGAATCAACTTGATATCTATCACAGATGAATGCACGATACAAACAATAATTCTTGGTAATTTTCTACTCAGCAATTTTACTCCTGCAATTTTTAATGAGCACTTTTAAATATTAAAAAAATGAGCTTACAAAAAATGGACATTATCCTTTTCTTAAAATTACAACAACAAAAAATCCTTAATTTCTTTGGAAAGGAATCAACTTGATATCTATCACAGATGAATGCACGATACAAACAATAATTCTTGAATTTTACTCAGCAATTTTACTCCTGCAATTTTTAATGAGCACTTTTAAATATTTTTTAAAAAAAATGAGCTTACAAAAAATGGACATTATCCTTTTCTCAAAATTACAACAGCAAAAAATCCTTAATTTCTTTGGAAACATTCATCAAAATTTGCGGGAATAAAATTACTGAATATTTACCCAATTATCAAAGTTTGGTATGCTGGGTTTGAATTCTGGCCAGAGTGGAAATTATCTGGCCAAGCTGTTCTGTTCCCGGATAGGTATGAATATAAAAGAATGTACCTTGATGTAAAGCAAAAGTGGTCCTTTTTTAAATAATAAATAAAAAAAAGTTATCCACAAAACCATTTAGAACAGTAAAGTGTTCTGGAAATCAGTGTTTCAATATTTCAACAATGAGATGTACAATTGTACATAAAATACAAATTCTATTTCCTGTTTTGTATTTTATGTCTTCATTTCATCATTTGTTGATTCCTTGTAGACATTTCCTTTTCAATGAGTAGGTAAGTACCAGTATGAGGTACCACCTGATTTGTCCAAAGTATTTTACTTTACGTCTTGGAAAAGTGAGTATGAGTAAAGTGTGTTTACCTACCCCTATATCGGAGCAAGGTAAAGTTGCCTTACCTATCATATTGCCCACCACTTAAATAGGTAAGTAACTAGAGCAATTTAATGTAGGTACCTATTATATGTGCCTTATAATTTACCTATAGGGCCTAATAATTTCTTGTGCCTGCTACTCGAGCTCAGATCTTCTGACATCAGACTTAGGTCTGTGAGAAGGTTCAATTTCCATCGTTAATTTCTCAATTCTAATTCGAGGTAATTTTTTTCCCTTTCTGTAATGATTACCTACTAGCATTTACCTAACTATTTATTTTTATTACCTACACTGCGAGTCTTAAAATTTGAGGTTTTACCCGTGGATGCTCCAAATTTTCGGAGCCTGGTCTATAATAAAGGAGAAAAGCTCGCGGGGGGTCCGAGCCCCCTCAATGCAGCCCTACTTTTTGAAGCAGATGTCAATTTTCCTGTAGACAGTTAACATTCAACCGGAATCCAACTAACCTGACTTCTTCTTCTTCTTTTCTTCTTCTTCGTCTTTTACCGTGTACAGACGGGGTCGGCATTTTTCGTCAGCCTCTTAATCAGCCCTAACTAGGGTGATTGCTTTGGCCTGACATTTGGTTTTGGCTACAAATTTTACGAGTGAATGCAATTCGCACTCAACCTTTGCTATTTCTTCTTCTTTTTTCTTTAACAAGGGGACTTCAGGACACATGTAATGCGCCCGGTCACCCTGCTATGGCTCAGCCTTCACCTCCTCGCCCAGTTTGGCCACTCCAGACGGGACAAAGTCAACGAGAACCTGGCGTGGTTTTGGCGCTTGCCCGACACGGATCTACCCCGCTCCGAACAGTTCAATTATGTGCCTCGATTTCTGCGGATTAGTGAGGAGTCTGAACACCGGTTTAGGACCACCTTCCTTCATCATGTGTTTGGGCTGACGTCTAATAATAAGAAACGCCTGCGGGAGGCCAAACAGGCAAAGGTAAGCGAGAGCACGCGGGTTCGATTCCCTCCCTTGTAAGCGCTGGAATGGAATACTAAAAAATCTAATCTAAATCTAAATCATGATTTATTTGTGGCGAAGCTGAGAGCTTCTTCGTATTTTTTCGTGGATATCACAGCATTACTAAGAGCCTCCTTTACTACCTATATCTATATTTTTTTTTTACTCTGGAATGCCGCCACTGGTTTCTACTCGGTTAAACTCGATTGTCCTAATGAGGTTGAGTGCACCCCAAACTCCAAGCACAGAGCCGAAAAAAAAACCTCGTATCCGCCGAGAATTGAACCCGGACCTCCTGCGTGCACGCTCAGTGTGATACACACTTGGCCACGGAGGTTACTCGCTGGAATGGAATACTTCTACCTTGTTTAACCTGCAAGAACAGGACTGAAAAGTCCCTTTACCCCAGTCTAAACAAGGTCTCGTGTATTTTAGGGGTTTGATAACATAATACAACAGTCTTTGGCGCCTACCTCTGAGTACAGGGTAGTGCGCTTGTCTTCTATAAGCGCTAGATCGCGGGTTCGATTCCAGCCCGGGGCGAACTTTATCCTAAACAGATGTGGTTCGTTCTCGGAACGCCTAGCTTCCTCCTATCCTGTCCTCCTTCTCTCTTTGCTTTCGGGACGACAAGATCTCCGATGACACTATCAAACCTCTTTGGAAAAAAGAGATTTTATAGTATGGGCCTGTTTTGGGCCATATCGATCGGCCATAAGGCCAGCAACTCACTATCAGGTAGACCTGACAGGTACCTACATATACACCTGATCAGGTGTACCTGTTAGGTCTACCTATTAGTGAGTGGATGGCCTTAGGCCATGTTGATCAGTTATAACTTATAATATAGGCAGTTAGACTTTTTTTTTAATAATAATAATAATAAAAATAAACGGGAATCGAACCTGCGACCTAGCTCTTACAAGGTAGGCGCGCTACCCTCCAAGCCAACTAGGCTGGCAATTAATCAGTCTGAAATTATCCTCAAAACCGGCTCTATCAACTGTTGCTGCTGAAAAAGCTGTCCTTTTAGTGATCCAAGTTATGACCCTAAGCGATGCGATGGTCTTCGGACTCTTGCAGTATAAACAGGATATATTCTATTTACTTGATATACTTCCAAATAAATATAGAAGGAACCAGAAAGCAAGGTAGACCACGACTGAGATGGAATGATCAAATCAACAAAGATATCATCGAAATCCCAGTCTCATTGAAAACCAACAAAAATTTAATGATAGAACTTGGTGGAGAGGTTTTGTGAATAGTCGACCTGTTCCACCAAACGGAACGACTTAGGATATGTATGTATGTATTTACTTGATTCTGTTTCAGCTGCCAATGCTCTGTGGAATAACATGCTGGAACCCACTCATAACAAATCCACTAACTGGACGCCTGCCTATCAAATAATCCGATGTCCTTCTGAATCTAGTCCTTATCTTTTCACTTGGGACAACAGCTAAGGACCAACTAGTCCCAATGAGGACATATCAGTCCCGACGTGGACATCCTTTGTCTTTTGTAGAGAGGACTTGGTTCGAATCCACTAATTGGATCAACTATTCCGATGCCCTGCGGAATCTAGTCCTTTCTGATGAGCACGCACACTATCAGGTAGACCTGATCAGTACCGCCTGTCAGGTCTTTCTGATGAGCACGCACACTATCAGGTAGACCTGAGAGGTATGGCTGAAAAGGTCCGAATGTTAGGTCTACCTGATAGTGTGTGTGCTCATTAGGTATCAGGTAGATCTGATATGCGGATCTGATCGGGTGTACCTGTCAGGTCTACCTGATAGTGAGTGGCTGGCCTATAGATTCGCTCAATCCAAGGTGAACATGGTACGACAAAAGACAAAATAATATGTTGATTGGTATAAATTTTAATCAAACATTAGTTTCAATTATTTTTGTTTGCTGCTTGTCGACTGTAATGTTGTCTGTTATATATATATATATATATAAAAAATAATAAAACAAAGTTTTAAAAATCTATCTTGTTAAAAAAAAATAAAAAAAAAATAAGTAATGGGCATGCTACGACACAGACCACATGCGTCTAATGTAGCAGTTGTTTCAACGGCGGTGAAACACTTATCCCTTTTTTATGATTTTTTAACACGAATGAAAACTCTCTTCCTCACTATCAGGTAGAACTGATCAGGTCCGCCTGTCAGGTCTACCTGATAGTCTGTGTGCTCATCAGGTATCAGCCACTCACTATCAGGTGGACCTGATCAGGTCCGCCTGTCAGGTCTACCTGACAGTGTGTGGACTCTTCAGGTATCAGGTAGACCTGATCAGCCGTAACTACCTGTCAGGTCTACCTGATAGTGAGTGGCTGGCCCAAAGGCCACGCTGGTTATTAAGGGGTCAAAAAAAATCGGAGGGAGGGGGATCTTGGGGCCCTCCCCCTAGTCCCTTAAACGATTCTTGAATTTCCTTTAGTTTTCGGGACGATAAGACCTTAGCAGTCACAGCTCCCTCTATCAAATCTCTCAAAAAAGACTTTCAAGGTGTGTCCAAACATAGTGGACTGGCCAGGTGAAACTACATAATGGAGCAGTTGCAAGTGGGTAAAAATTATAAATAAATGTTCGATTCCTATGTAAAAAGTTGGGAAAAATCCAAATCTGAGGTCAAAACTCCGAAAAAATAACTCGACTGGCCAGGTGAAACTACATAATGGAGCAGTTGCAAATGGGTAAAAATTATAAATAAATGTTCGATTCCTTTGTAAAAAGTTGGGAAAAATCCAAATCTGAGGTCAAAACTCCGAAAAAATAACTGTAAAAGGTCGAAAATTCAATTTTCATTTTCCGTTCAAATATGTGTGACGTCAGACTTTACGCAGTTGTTTTTTTCGTCCGTTAGGTAGCGCCACTATGCAATCGCGCTAGCGGAGGAGCAGAAAGAACTGCGCAGAAACTTATGTGCACAAACACATTAATGCGTTGCCTGCGAAGGAGCTTTGCTCGGGACATTTGATGTGACGTCATCGCCTACGGGAGCGTATGCCGTGACGTCAAAGTTCACGAAAAATTCCGTTAGTCCTCATTTTTCCTGCTCTATGACTTTGAAACATCACCCAAGTAAGCGCAACTGATCTATTGTTGTTGAGGCAGTGATGTGTGGACACAGCTTTGGAATAGAGCACCTCAGCAACTAAAGTGTTTGAACTTTGAACCTTTGAAAAAATCGAATTCTATCTCACTGTGTCCCATTATTTTCCCCCAGGCGGACAAGAGGACTGGCGCACCTACCTCACGGTTCCCAACATCCTGAAGATGTTCAACCCCAACCTATTCGGCTACTCACTGAGCGACTCTTATAGTACGCATAGGAATGCTCAGTTCAATGTAGCCGAGATAGGAGCCATGAGTAAAGACTTGGTGTCGATGGCCAAAGAGGTGTCAAAGCGAATTAAGAATGACCCACGGACGGATTTGAAAAACCACTGGAAGGTATTTTTTCTTTTTGTAAAAAGGGGAAAATCTTCAAAAGACTTCAACTCTTCTTCTTCGCCTTTTCCCGTGTACAGACGGGGTCGGCGTTTTTCGTCAGCCTCTCAATCAGGCCCAACTGTGGTGATTGCTTTGGGCTGACATTTGATTTTGGCTTCAAATTTTACGAGGGGATGCCCTTTCCAATTTGCTATTTCTTTAGCAAGGGAAAGTCAGGCTGGTATACTCCCTGTTTAAAGTCCCCCAGCCAGACCAAGCTGGTCTACCCCCTGTTTAACGTCCCTACAATCCCTTCCTGGTTCCACTGAACTATTGGTTATTATTTCAGCTCATTACAATCATGATGGGTTCAAACGATTTCTGTTCGGACCTGTGCTATTCAGAGGTAGATAAAGCCCTCGAACGACATCGTGAAGATTTGGTGACGGCATTGAGCATTCTACAACGGGAACTACCCAGGACCCTGGTCAACCTGGTGATACAACCGAGTAAGTGCAGAAGGTCCCGTGTTCGAATCCCACCATCGACAAAGAAAAAAAAAACTCATTTTTCGATTGCAAATATTTCAACGGGTTACTTTCTGGTGTTCTCGTGTTAACTCCAGCGCCTAAATCGGATGTGCCTCTTGTCGCCCATCTGATGAGGGACATACTACGGGATGGGCATGCTACGACACAGACCTGTGAAGTCCAATGTTGTAGATGGTTAATAGCAGAAGGGTTTGTTCTTTTCTGAGCTCCGTTGAGGTTTGGGACTTCAATCTACTTCTGGCCAGCCTAGTTAGCTTGAATGGTAGCGCACTAACCTTAGGCCAGCCACTCACTATCAGGTAGACCTGACAGGCGGACCTGATCAGGTGTACTTGTCAGGTGTACCTGATAGTGAGTGACTGGCCTTAGGCGTATTTTCCTTTCGGAAACGGACCACATTTTCCCCTATTCTAGATGGCAGATTTCCTATGGTTTATTTTTACATTCTACTTTGCCATTTTTTTTTTTTTTTTTGTTTTTATTTTAGATTGGATTTCCTATGGTTTATTTTTACATTCTACTTTGCCATTTATTTTTCATTTTAAGTCTTTATTTTAGATTAGATCCGTAGAAGCTTCACCCATCCTTTAGGGCTGTTTGCCCCTACACTTAAACCTTTGAGTGGGCTTTTTGGGCTTTATTTTAAGAGGCAGGGTTACGACTTACATGAGCTCTTCCACCCAACCACTTTTTTTCTTTCTTTCTTTTTTTTTTAGTACAGACGCTACAACGCCAAAAAAGGGGAAAATGAGCTTCACAAGAGGGGAAATCGTCTCAGTTTCCGAACGGAAAATGTGTACAACTTTTTCCATGTGTTTGAAAAAAATAAAATAAAATTATAAATTAGGTAGATAGATAAATTTTGTCAAACATGACGAAATCATTCTGAGCAAAGTCTGAGCCTTCGAGACATAGGTATTTTTTTTTTTTTAAGGCTTTAATGGCAGGATTCTCACACTGTGAGCTCTTCCACCCAAGGTATTCAAGTCAAAGATGTTGTTTGTTTCCTTTTTTTTAGCTTTGACTCAAACCACCCATTCAAATACTTCACTCGAAACCACGTTAAAAAAAAAAAAGTTTTGACTTCCTTATGTTCCCAAAAATAATCCAATATTGGGAGTTAACAAAAAATACAATACTAAAACTATCGGACACCTGAAATCTCATGCAGAATTTTGTTTCCGAGTTTTAAGGAGCCGACACCGACAACTAAGAACCCTAGTCAAATAGAAAATAAGGTAAGCCATTACCAATATTGGGAGTTAACAAAAAATACAATACTAAAACTATCGGACACCTGAAATCTCATGCAGAATTTTGCTTCCGAGTTTTAAGGAAAACATTTCCGAAAATCATCGAAAATTTCCGAAGATAAACGAAACCGTTTCCGACGTTCACCGAACGATTCTCCGAAGATAAAACCTCAAAACTAATACTTTTATAGGGCTTAAAGTTGGCACGTACCTTAATGTTTGGTTTGGACGTTTCGGGTCTGAATGGAGCAGTTGCAGTTGGGTAAAAATTATGAATAAAAGGTCGATTCCTACGTAAAAAGTTGTGAAAAATCCAACCTCAAAACTTATACTTTTATAGGACTTAAAGTTGGCACGTACCTTAATGTTTGGTTTGGACGTTTCGGGTCTGAATTCCAGACCCGTCTTCAGCAGATTGTCAATGTGTTATCGACAGCGAACTTGTCAATTTATTAGAACATAAAAAAAACTAATTGACAAGTTTGACGGGTCTGGAATTCAGACCCGAAACGTCCAAACCAAACATTAAGGTACGTGCCAACTTTAAGTCCTATAAAAGTGTACAAGTTAAGTGTGAGTGTTGGCAAACCAAAAATGTCATTTAACCTCGAAAACATCTCAAGGCATTCCGAAGACCAACGAACCCATTTACCGACCGATTCTCCGACGTTCCCCGATCGCTACCGAAGCCGACTGCCCCGCCGTCTCGTGACCGCTTTTCCGTGACGTCACAAGTATCGCGTCCGATCGCTACCGAAGCCGACTGCCCCGCCGTCTCGTGACCGCTTTTCCGTGACGTCACAAGTATCGCGTCACGTGACGTCAGAGTTCTAGCTCCTTGAAGAAGTGAAAATATCATTTACCCTCGAAAACATCTCAAGGCATTCCGAAGACCAACGAACCCATTTGCGACGTTTACCGAACGATTCTCCGACGTTCCCCGATCGCTACCGAAGCCAACTGCCCCGCCGTCTCGTGACCGCTTTTCCGTGACGTCACAAGTATCGCGTCACGTGACGTCAGAGTTCTAGCTCCTTGAAGAAGTGAAAATATCATTTACCCTCGAAAACATCTCAAGGCATTCCGAAGACCAACGAACCCATTTGCGACGTTTACCGAACGATTCTCCGACGTTCCCCGATCGCTACCGAAGCCAACTGCCCCGCCGTCTCGTGACCGCTTTTCCGTGACGTCACAAGTATCGCGTCACGTGACGTCAGAGTTCTAGCTCCTTGAAGAAGTGAAAATATCATTTACCCTCGAAAACATCTCAAGGCATTCCGAAGACCAACGAACCCATTTGCGACGTTTACCGAACGATTCTCCGACGTTCCCCGATCGCTACCGAAGCCAACTGCCCCGCCGTCTCGTGACCGCTTTTCCGTGCAGATCTACCTGATAGTGAGTGGCTGGCCAAACATAAATAAAATTCCCTCTTCTTCTTCTTTTTCTCCTTTTCTTTTTATTTTTAAAAGACTAGTGTTTCACCGCCTTTTTTATTTAGTAGCAATGAAACAACTGCTACATTAGACTCCTGTGGCTAGCTATTAATGGCGTGACCATAAACAAGGTGTATGGCAGATACAATAAGAAATCTTCTCTTTAATCTGCCATCACAACATCACACCAACAACTCCTGTGATCTGTGTTTTGTATCTGTTTTCTATTTCTATGGATAAGGAAAGTGCTGATGGAAGGGGCGGGGCTTACCTGCGAGGAACGTTGGTTCGATCAGTTACCAGAGCGCTCACCAGAGAGCTCTGTTTTTCATTTTGAGTCCACAAGATGTACAGGGGCTGTCCGACCTGCGAAAGCAAACACAATGCATTCTCAATGGAATAAGAAACACGTACACAAATATACAAGACCTTGTTTAGACTGCGAACTTTGTCCTCAATAGATAAGGTCCGTTCCCGGAACGGCTGGCTTTCTACTATCCTGTCCTTCGCTTTCGGAAAGATAAGACCTTACAGTTCTCTCTCTAAAATCGGAACTATTTTTGAAGAGGTTAGACAGAGGGAACTGTAACTGCGAAGGTCTTATTGTCACCGAAATCGAAGAGAGAAGGAAGACAGGACAGGAGAAAGCCGGCTGTTCCGAGAACGAACCTTATCCATTCAGGATAAAATCCGTGACAGAGGGAACTGTAACTGCGAAGGTCTTATCGTCACCGAAATCGAAGAGAGAAGGAAGACAGGACAGGAGAAAGCCGGCTGTTCCGAGAACGAACCTTATCCATTCAGGATAAAATCCGAAGGGAACTGTAACTGCGAAGGTCTTGTCGTCACCGAAATCGAAGAGAGAAGGAAGACAGGACAGAAGAAAGCCGGCTGTTCCGAGAACGAACCTTATCCATTCAGGATAAAATCATCGTCACCGAAATCGAAGAGAGAAGGAAGACAGGACAGAAGAAAGCCGGCTGTTCCGAGAACGAACCTTATCCATTCAGGATAAAATCCGTCCCGGGTGGGAATCGAACCCGCGGCCTAGCGCTCACAAGGCAGAAGCGCTACCAAATAGGCCAACGAAGCTGGCAAAAGGGGATTTTAAAAGATAGGATAGAACACAAACCCAAATTTCAGCTTCGTCGTCACCGAAATCGAAGAGAGAAGGAAGACAGGATAGGAGAAAGCCGGCTGTTCCGAGAACGAACCTTATCCATTCAGGATAAAATCCGCGCTCACTAGGCAGAAGCGCTACCAAATAGGCCAACGAAGCTGGCAAAAGGGGATTTTAAAAGATAGGATAGAACACAAACCCAAATTTCAGCTTCTCATCTTTAGCCGTTCCAAAAATATTCAGGGGTCCTAAGACTTTTCGAACACTCTGTATACTACTTTACCTCGTCATACAGGCGTGGATTATCCCAGAGGGTGCGTACAAACACATTCCTATGATCACAATGTAGCCAGGATGAGTCAAACGGGGCCGAGTCGCGCTGGGCCAGGACAACTTTGGAGTTCAATGCCAGCCCTGGGAGATGGGACTGGGCCGAGATACGCTCGAAGAACCAAATCTGGGAAATTAAGTAGATAAAATAGAATTAAAGTTATTAAATTAAAATGCTTTTACCAAATCTGGGGGATTTGAATAGATAAACTAGAAATAAAATTATTTAAAAAATATTAAATTAAAATGCTTTAACCAAATCTGGGAAATCAAAAAGATAAAATACAGTTAAAATTAGTAATTAAAATCTACGGGAGACAAAAGGCCGCTGCCTTCCTCACACAAAGGATATCCCTCACTATTCAGCGGGGAAACAGCGGAAGAAGTTTTTTTTTTGTGTACTACACACTTTATAAATTAGCTGACTTTTACTTTTAAGTACATATTAAAGTATTCATACAAAACAGCATGTAATAGATAAAAAGTTACAAAAAGAACAATAAATAAGGCCAACTAAATTCAATAGTACTAGAGTGCTTGTCCTTGCTACATACTAAGTTATCTCAAACGCAAACAAAAGGCCAATTTCAAAATTCACTCGTTCAGTAAAAGAAGGTCTTTAGACCAAAGACCCAAAATACCTATTACATCGATGTCTGAAAGTCAAAGTCATGTCACCTCAAACTTTTCTCTTCTAAATGTCAAAAACACAGCGCCTTCCTGCTTTCTAAATAGTAAAGTACCATTGACAAGTAACCAAAGGCCCCAGGCAACCATGCTTAAGAAGCAATCCTCTCATATAAATCCCAATCCCGCCAGGGGGAGCCTACTCCGCAATCAAAACTCCAGTCGCGTCCTCGAAATTTCCGAATGGCAAAGCAAAACCAATGAGCTGCTCCTGCTTAAGGAAACCCTAACACACAAGATAGCCATGCGCGATAGGTGTATAGAGAAAATGAACGTAGCGCAGAGCGCACTCGAAGCGGAACTGAGAATGAGGGAGCGCGAAGCGCAAACGGAGCGCGAACGACGCGAGGAAGCGGAGAAGATTAGCGCGCTACTACAAGCTGAGGTAAGACATTTGTTATTATTATTATTAGCGCGATAGGTGTATACAGAAAATGAACGCAGCACGGAGCGCACTAGAATCGGAATTGAGACTGAGGGAGCGCGAACGACGCGACAAAGCAGCGAAGATTAGCGTGCTACTACAAGCTCAGGTAAGGGATAGGAATTATTATTAGTGCGATCGGTGTATCGAGAAAAGAACGCAGCGCAGAGCGCACTCGAAGCGGAACTAAGAATGAGGGAGCGCGAACGACGCGAGGGAGTCGAGAAGGTGACCGCCCTACTACAAGCTGAGGTAAGGGGAAATAGTTTTTACTTTCCTTATCCTATAGGAAGGAAAGTAATGTAATCGGGTCAAATTTTCGATGGTCAGTTTTTAGTGCCAAAACACGTAAAAGGTCGAAAATTCAATCTTTAGTTTCCGTTCTAATGAAAGAGTTCAAAATATGTGTGACGTCAGACTTTACGCAGTTGTTTTTTTTCCGTTTTTTTTTTGTCCACTATGTAAGCGCGCTAGCGGAGGAGCAGAAAGAACTGCGCAGAAACGTATGCGCACAAACACATTAATGCGTTGC